>NW_019524741.1:334855-338869 GCF_002814215.2 Seriola lalandi dorsalis | reverse complement strand
CGCAGGAATGCCATGTCTCACCCCTGGCGAGAAAGTGTAGCATAGTGTTCGTAGCCCTATGATGTGTGTACGAGAGTGTGTGTGCATGTATGTGAGTTTATTGTGCATCTCTCTCTCTCTCTCCCTCTGTGTGTGTGTGTGTGTGTGTGTGTGTGTGTGTGTGTGTGTGTGTGCGCGTGTGTGCGCACTGCAGCAGGACTCAGCGTGACAGCCTGAGTCAGTGGCGTGCCCCTCAGTAAGGATGTGAAAGTGTGTCACTGGGCTAGTTTGTGAGAGAGTGCAGTCAAATGCTGTCCTACAGCTCCTCCAGGCTGCCAGCTGAGGTTTACAATGCTTAATTAAACACTTTATTTCAAGTGGCCCGTCATTGGATTTGCTCAAATGCAGTCTCTGGCCAACCGCACATACATCTTCACGGGCTGCCGGTTTTAATGGCCCATGGAGTATTGTACAATTTGCGAGATGATTGCAAATGTTAGCTCTTCTAATGGATGGCACTCACTGTATCAGTTGAAAGCTGTTCATCAAGAAGTGAATGTGGATCGGTCCTGAGGAGAGAATTCATCAGCCAAAGATTATTCTCCGAGGAGGTCGCAGAATCTTAGCGAGAGGCGTTTTCAGCGTTTCGTGTTAATCAATCAGGCATCACTTTTGTTGTATTAAGGAATTTCTAATGGTTGCTGAAAACTGAGGTGCTGGTTGTCCACGCATGTGATCAGAGAGGACAGGTGTGTAGGATACAGCAGTAAGTGGTCATAAAAAGCAGCAGGTCAGTTTGTCCGAAGCGGACGTTGATGTAGTTTCACACCTTGATGTGCGCTTGATTACAATTTCATCATCGTTAAAATGAAAACACTAATAACTGTGACCCATACATTAAAATGTAACGTTTGATCTTTAAAGTGATCAGGTTATAGTGTGCATATAAACACCGAGTGTGTTACCTCCTGCCCTCTCTCCTTATTTTAGGAGAGAGAAGGGGGGGTGTCTTTGTGTGAGGGTTGTTATGGTGGGGAGTGTAGTGTTACTGTTTAAGGTTTAGGTGATATCTGAGCCACAGTGTTTGAAGTAAGGACCACTGAGGGGAAGTGGCCCACCAGACTGCTGGTCAGATGACTTCCAGTATGCTGGGGATTAGGGCCAGTTGATGTGGCAGGTGTGAGGGGATATGACTGCTCAGTGACCAGCTCCCTCACTGCTCCCACTAGAACTGGACCTTAGTGGAAAAATTTAGATGCTAATACTGTTTAATATGTCTGAATATTTATACCAATTGTAAATATGACACTTGTATTCAATTCTTCCCTTTTTTTTTTAAAGAGTGAAAATATAAAATCCAATTATAAAACCCAATTGAATTTAATTAAAAAAACAAAACAACTTGTTGACATCTGTATTGTGAATTAAATGATTATCACTTCTCAGTACCTAGGAGAATTACATCAAACCCAATATGTGACACTTTAACGGTCTCCTATGTACAATACACACATTTTCATACAAGATACACATATTTTAAATACTTCCAAATGATTAATTTCTCCCCAAATGTGGTCCCAAAAAGCTTTACAGTATAGCATCGTTTTTAAATATAATGCAATGCATTAAACTCTCTTAATTATTATTTTTAATTGGTATTTCTTCAGCAAGATACCAACCCTTTAATTTACCAGCTCCTTCTCTTTTGAGATCAATTGTCGTGTTTCTTCTTTTTATATCATAATCATTGATCAATCCAAAATGGTAATGACAGTTATTTGCAGCCCTGCTTGCTGCAAATGACACATTGACAACTCAGTGTCAGCTGGGGTCACAAGAGTTTTAGGACTGAGATTAAGTTTATTTACATATAGGGTGTGTTTACCAAATCTGAATCTGATTTTAAGTGAGGTGAAGATAAAACAGTGTCCATGAGCCATGGCTTAATTTTGACTTACTTACACAGGGTCATGTTTGACTTTGTGTGTGTGTGTGTGTGTGTGTGTGTGTGTGTGTGTGTGCGTGTGTGCGTGTGCGCGTGTGCGTGTGTGTGCGCGCGCGCGAGTGCATGCATGCATGCATGCGCAGGTGTGCACATGTGTTTGTGTGATGACATTTCAACAGAGCGCGAGGGCAAGGTTTATCAATTATAAACATGAGCCGATGGATCCCATTACGCTGTGTAGATATGTGTGTTTATTCAGCAGTGTGAAGAGCAAAGAGAGACAGGAGGGAGACGCAGACACATGTATGCAGGCTTATCCCTTTCTGTGGACACTGGCTCTTGAAAGTCCACATTACTCCGAGGTCATTATTATCAGTGCTTTAATTTTTTTTTTCTCACTTCTTCTTTATGTAATAGTGAATAAACCGTTCGGTATCTAAATCTTATTTACGCATTGTTATTTTCACAACAAATGGATAGACTGGCAAGAATCAGAGAAGCCTGGGGGCTTAGTTTGAGGCAACATCCTACTCAATCCTTTTCCAAGGAAATGATTGGAATTCCTGGTACTTAACATGCCTAATGAGTAGAACAAGGGAATCACAAAGAGGAGGTTTTTCCTTTCATTCTCCATTCCTTTTTCTCGATTCTTCTTTCTTTTCCAGCATTGTGTGAGCAGAAATCAATTTCAGCTTGTGATAAAACGCAGTGGAATATCTGCTTCGCATTTACAATGCTCCAAAATGCATTTGCATGCATTTAGCGTTTTCTGTTTGTCACGGTTTTACACCAGCAGTATGGCTTCCGATAGGAATGCATGGCAGAAACCTTATCTCTCCGTCGCCACAGTATCTCTTGCCCCCCCCCCTTCCATTCTCTGGCCAGACACCCCCTGATTTTATTAATGCCCTCATCAGGAAGTGGGGCCTAGAGTTTCTCTTTACTAACAAACAAATTAGTCTTTGTATTTGAGTGGCTCCACCCCTCCTCCCTCTCTCTCCGGCTGCTGGAGAAGCTGGAAGAAAATTCTCAATGAAACAAAGAAGACATGCAGCTCGATGGCTCACAAGTGGATCCCAGGGGCATTGGTGTTGATTGGAGAAAGCAAATACTATTTTCTACTGGAGTAATGGTTTCCGTTCTAATTTTGGAGAAGTGAAACAGGAGCAAATATAGCCCATTCATCCCCATAAACAATGTGGCTTCTATTTTTGGCAGACTAGTTTGAACAAAGAACGTCAAACATGGCCTTTTTTGTCTCTACTGAAGTGGAGTTAATTTACTCTCAGGGACACTTTGAGAACACATACACATCCTATGGTTGAACATATGCTAAGGAGAGATCGCATTTGTCATTTTTGGTGTGATTTTCCTATTTAAGAAGGACAATCTGATGGCACAGTGGTTATTTTGGGACTAGAAACAGTTTAGTTCTTTGCTTTATCCAGGAGTGGTGGTTAGACAGTGTTTTGACAAGGATCACAGACTCTTATTGAAAACATGCCTGTTTGTCTCATTGGACAGGCGCTATGACAGTGTCGCTCACTGCTACGACGTCCTAAGCCTCTGTAAGAACATAACAGGTTTAACCAAGGAGCTTATATGTCAAGGCATTTCCTGTGCTGACTGTTGAACCTTCTTTTAGTCGGTTCAAAATAATATGCAACCCGCTTGTAGCAATATCTGCCAATTCTATTATTATATAAATCATTCATTGTTTCATAAATATTTAATACAATGCATTGAGGCAGTTTAGAGGATTTTACTTTTGCTTTTACAGAAGAAGTTTTCAGCTTGTTGGCTGTTACATTACAGCAGTGATTCGCAGGCAGGGGTGCTTGTATCCCAGTTGGTTCAGCAGTTGCTTGGAGCTATGTTGAAATATTGTTGAGTAGCTCAACTGATTCTAAAAAAAAAAATGAAATTTGATTTAATATATATTTCCAAATATTAAATCAGCTGTAATACATGAACACACACATTGCGATGATTGAGAGTGCATGAAAACTTGTTGTAAGTTAGGAGGGAGGTTTAAACAGTTGCTGGATAAATGGTTGAACTAGTTAAAAGTAATAGGTAAATGGTTCAAA
>NW_019524741.1:266493-334558 GCF_002814215.2 Seriola lalandi dorsalis | reverse complement strand
TTATGGGATTATTGTTTACCATTAATTCCCTAGTGTAGTAATTGATAGGCACAATTAGAGGGGAGTTGATTGTCATCAATAATAAATGGCTTTCTTGTTAATGCTTCGTGCGTGTACGTGTGTGTCGGAGGACGCTCCAGGCACTGTGGTTTCAAGTGTTGTTTTCCAAGCGCAGAGGCAGAGGAACAGCTCATTCAAACTTATTCGAACACTGGGGTTATCTGAGGTGACAGACAAAACATTTTCACTGTGAAACACAGGGCTTACGTCTGATACAAAGTATACAGAAGGTTTACCGACATGTTGAATGAACATCGATTTCCCCATTCACCTCTTTATTAAAAATGTGTTCACCTCATATGACCCTGATGATAATCTCTCTCCCTTGTTAGAATAGAAATACCTGCCCTGAGAGAACACTCAGAACAAACATCAACTTCTTTTATTCAGTGTGGAAACATGGTGTCCTAACACTGCACACACTCTTTTTTTCTTGTCTTTTTTTCAGAACTCAGTATTATTTGTATGTATGACATGTTGCCAGCAAAGTAGCAGCCTCGCCATCTTGACTAACAGGATTATATGCTTCAGGAAGATTATTATAATTAAAATCTTTTGGCAAGAATAATCTACATGCTATTCTATACGTAGCATTGCTGTATTCCCCACCAAACACTCCTGTTACATTCATTTATGATACAAAAGAAAATCTGTAATACTCTCTATTGTACATGCTTTTTTTGTCATCTTTGTTTCTTTACGTGTCGTCTCTCTTTGTCTCTGTGCCAGTTTGTGGTCCGAGTATCGACATCCGAAATGAGATCAGTGAGTTCAAGCGGCTGGAGAACTGCACGGTGGTGGAGGGCTACCTGCAGATCCTCCTCATCAACGACAAGACAAACAACATGCACCAGGAGGTCTTCCGCACCCTCACCTTCCCCAAGCTGACCGTCATCACCGACTACCTGCTGCTCTTCCGCGTGTCGGGCCTGGACAGCCTCAGCATTCTCTTCCCCAACCTCAGTGTCATCCGCGGGCGCAATCTCTTCTACAACTACGCCCTCGTGATCTACGAGATGACCAGCCTGAAGGACATCGGCCTGTTCAAACTGAGGAACATCACCCGGGGGGCCATGAGGATTGAGAAGAACCCTGAGCTCTGCTACCTGGACTCAGTGGACTGGTCTCTTATTATGGATGCTGGGTTCAACAACGTTATCAATGGAAATAAGAAGGCAAAGGAGTGTGACAATGTCTGTCCAGGCATCATGGAGGATAACCCTCTCTGTCAGAGGACGTCCTTCAATGACAACTACGACTACCGCTGCTGGACATCTAACCAGTGCCAGAAAGGTAACCTGAATTTCTATCATGTTTTATTTCATACTTTTTATGAAAAAGAATAAAGCAGGCGATGCTCTAAATGCGATTTTTGCTATATTTAAATTGAATTTTAATAGCAGCAGTGTTTGTGCAATATGAGTACAGTAAATGCAGATGTGACTTTGATCTAGGTAGGTGGTTTCCAGTCTCACAAACATTCTGAAATTGAGCATTTCTTCACCAGTGAACAACTCCCATGAATCTATGCAGTGTTTTCCCTTCATTTCCGTCAGGCTGTAGGATTGTCCACGGGCCAGTGCAAACATTTCCTCTCTGTTCATTATAGAGACCTTGTCTTAAGATCAGGCTATTTGTGGAGTGAAGGATGGCTGCAATATAGAGCACCAGGTATTAGAAAGGCATACTCAGTTGAGGTTAAAGTTGCTCTGCCAAGAAATGAGCTAGTCTACCTGTCTGGACCATGTCAGTTAAATATTTGCCTTAGGGACTTTTTGCAATTTATGAAAAGGGGTATATTGAAGAATCTGGGGGAGGGTCATCCTTGTTTAACTTCAGCCCCGCGGTAGGGTCATGCATTTTTTAAAACAGTTCAGAGGAGGGTCATATCGTTTATATATATTTATACATATTAAAATTTAAATTCCTCTCCGTCTGCAGGTTTGAATTAATTCAGTTATGTCTATTTGTCGCTTGTGTTCATTTTGTCTCAGCCATTCCTGCAGCACTCAAGGCGAGCGTAGCAGCTTGCGCCAACTTTACATATCTTAACCAGTCTTTTTCTTGCAGATTTATGAGTGAGAGACAGCTTGTGCTTTTTGATTAGAATTTGGGACAAGCAGATCAGCCGTCTCATGCCTCCTCAAAACTACTGTAGAAGGCAGTTCGAGCCTTTTGTAAGATGCTCCTGCAGCCCGTTTGACACAGATGGCATTAGCTGAGCTCTCGATGAGGCCTCTGGTAGAAATGTTCTGTTGCTTTCTGACGTCAAAAATCCAGCTACTCTTTTTTTGTTTTCAAACACCACGTTTCTTGCCTGTATCGCTTTCCATGCAGCTATTTTCAAGACGTCAAGCTTCTCTTTGTTTCTGAAGGCTATCAGTGCTTTATTTTTAACTTTCCTTGCAAGGTTTGCAGAGGCCAGGGTCATGAATAATTTTTCACGGTTGCAAGCAGGGTCACATACGTTATTCTTCAAATACAAAAGGGTCCATTGATGTGTTTAATCAGAGGTTCAAATTCCTCCACACTTAAAGATAACAGACAATGCTTTATTTCAACAGTCGACACAGTAATCACTGAAATTTGGAAAAGGCTATTAACATGTCTTTAAATACAAAACACTTGAGCTCAATTAACGTATCTTTAAAAGAATAAACGTACATTAATGCTGCTTTAATTTCATAGTGTGTCTGTATATAAAATGTGCCAAAACTCATATTCTAGACGGATGTGTGCTGCGAGAGAAGCTGAGTGTTGAAAATGTTCCTTTGCAGGTGACCTGAGTGATATACAGGGTGAGCAGAAATTTGTATGCTAGACCAAGGAGGTGGTAGGCATTTGTCAGCACATTGTACCGCCTGAGAATTTAGTGGCAACACAGTGGACACTCTTTGCAGGAGGAACAGATTTCAACCTCCTCTTCATTCTCCTCCTCCTCCACCGTTCTGGTGACATGTTCATGTCTTTCCCACTGTAGAACAAACCTGCTTAATTCACATTCACAAAATCTTCGCGTATGTGTTAAACTCCAACAGACACTTGCTGAGCTCTTGAAAGGCTGACTGTGGAAGTGGCGGGGAATTCACTTGGGAGGAGTTTTTAGGGTCTGAAAGAATAGAGTGTGCAATGACTCAGAAATCTTCTGTGCATTGTCTCAATGGCTGTGTCCATGATAGGATTATCCACAGTGATCTCGAAACTCTTCTCTGGACTTGTGACAGTCTCAACATGAGCCAGTGTGTCTTCCATTTCCAATACTGCCGCTTTATCCTGTTCCTGCAATTTTCTCATTTAAAAAATCTGTCTGCTGCTGCCTTGTTGGAGACAGTTTCTTGACATGTGTTGTCCTAACCATTCTGTGAACAGACAGAATGTCCTTCCCCTCTGTGTCTGTTCAAATATCCCGAGGATGATCTGTGCTGTTAATACTGTCTCGTACTTCAGCAAAGCCTTGATAAATTTACATGCACTAATCCGAGTGGTTGTTTTCATGATCGCCTGGTCTCGCCTAGCTCTCAATGGTGAGAATGACATCCACGTAGAGACGGTAATCTGGATGTGCAAAAGATCCAAACACTTGCCTCAGTGCAGCATCCTTGGCCCGCCGCCGTGTCTCTCCAGTTGGAGAGAGGTGTCTGTGTTCGCTGGTCCTGGCACTCACTCCCCCACACACTCATCCTTTTGTATGACTCGCGAAGAAAAACAGCATTATACAACAGTAAGTTCCGACCATGTAATTTGATTGGACCGGAGTCATTCCATGAGCGTTGATATAGATTACAACAGCACTGGGACGTTTAACTACATGTATCACTCGACTTTACAGGTTAATCAGCGGTACATTAACGGTCGTTATCTATCTTAGATTGTAGCAAACTTTGCATAGAACATTTGAATTAAATTGTTTATCCAGTTGCGGAACTATTTGTGTTGGCGTAGCCGAAATAAATGATAAAATAAACAAAACAAATCATAATCTGTTGTTGCTTATTTAACTAATATGGCGCTCATGGAACTGTTGTATAAAAGCAGCATCACACTCCGATGTTGTCTGACGATGTTGTACTGAATATCAGTGCGGCTGTGATCGTCTGCTAACCCGTACCTAACCCGATATTGCTTAAATATCATTCAGCAGTGCAAATAGTGATCCGCTTTCACTGACTGATTGTGTTGTGCCAGCAAGGACGAGGTTAAGCGCATGGGCGTTTCACCATACGTGCACCTCATTTGGGGACTCTTGACACGAGAGCAAGAAAAGCCTTTGCGGGTGACCCTGCGTATTGGACGCACCATCTGTGGCTGGCCCGATGCTTAAATCCAATTTCAGGTTGTCAGCAGCCTCTGAAAGATACACTGACCTGTTGATTCTGTGCACTTCACAGCAGTGACAAGCCTCATGAACTGCGACGTGTCTCAGAACAACAGAGCACTGGTCCTGGGAGATGATGTCCTGGGTGGTGTCAGTTTGTACGGAGAACAAACCAGCCTTTGTGATAGCTTCCAACAATGCTTTCCTGAATAAGCTGCTGAACTGTGGCAAGAATGAAGAACATGGTTCTTGCAGACAGCAACATCACCAGGGAACCTCTGCCCTGCTGCGTTTTGATTTGATTTGTCGATGGATTGAGCTACATGCACTTTTAGGCATAGATAATGCTCACTTAATAGGAGTAATTGCCATGATTAGCATTGCTGTCTTTGAGCGTGTACGCAGTATCATTCCTTGACCTATAACCAAGGCCAGTCACTTTCACAACATCCCCCACACGCTCCAGAAAGTGACGTTTCCTCTTAATTCTCTCCCTCTGTGAAGACAACTGACGACCGCTCAGTAAGCTTTTAATATAAGATGTCACTAATGAAGGGAGAGATTTCATTGGCAGTCGGTCATGCATTCCTCTATTTGTACCATCTTTACACTAGAAGCCTATTTGTATCATTGGGTTATTTGCATTTTGCTTCAGGTGTTATATGCAAAAACCACCAAAGGCTTTCATGATTGGGACAAATGTAATGATTGATTAGCTCCTCTCCTCTTGTCTCTCCACTGTGCCCCTCATGTCTGCTCTTTTCTCTTCTCTCCACTTCTTCTCCTTGCTCCTTTCGTTTTGCAGCTTTGCTTTTATAGTTAGCAGATGCTGATGTAGTTTATGTGCAGGTGAAATGGTGATGTTAGTGCTGTAGCTTAGGCGTGGTATACTGTTTCCTTTCTATTTGTTTATTTTGCAGAGACAATTAACGCACTGGCACTTTAGAGAGCCTGACCACTTGTTTTTCCCTCTTTCCGGAGTTTAAATATCCATGCTGTACCGTGACTCAAAAGGAGTAAATAAAAGATAGACTGATAAATGTTTTTTTCTTGGTATAGGATGAGATCAACTCTTGGTTTGACATTGAGAACTTTTTTCAGACTCCTTTTTCAGACATTTTTTCTGTTCTCTCATCTGTGTGAGTAATGGTGGGAAAATGTTCCTCCAGGTCGTTTCTATAAAAGACCTGTGTACAGCTCCCATGGTCAGTTGGGAGTCTCAAACACCACCCTCCTTCAACCCCCGGGGACCCTCAAAGAACAAATAGTGGAAATCAAGCTTGCGTCCTTTCCCCAGTGACCACGTCTATCTCCGTAGAAAAGCTATGGTGTTTATTGTTGTGGCTGTGTTTAGTCTGACCTGCCGGAGCTCCGTGCATGTTGTTATCGATTTTGTGATACATATACAATTGCCAGTGTGAATGAAAAGATTTGTTCTGGTTTTATATGAATATCTTTTGTTACAAAAAAAAGAAACATAACAGGACATTCCTAAATGACTACATTGTGAAAAGTACAATTGTCTGCAGTGACCTTCAAGTCACACCCCACAGTAGATACTATGTAGTGTTTTGCGGTGTTGTTCTCACACGTCGGACTTGAGAGGCAGAACAGGAGTATTGTTTGAACCAGTTCTCTCCTCCCGGAGGCCCGGGCCGAGGTCAGGGTGAATGCATTCATCTAGAAGGCCTTGAGGTCTCAAGGCTGCAGATAAAGGCCTCGGGGAGCTACACCGTGGGGAAAGAAAGGAGGAGTTACTGAAGCAATAATAGGACACAATGAAGCTAGAGCAGGACAGCAAGCTTCACAAGCAGATAATATTTCTTACCCTGTCTTTGTTTTTTTGTTTTTTTTTAAAGGCTTGATGTGTCTACCTCTCTCCTTCCTGCTTAAGATTCCTCTCTCCTCCCTCCGCCCCTCTGCATAATTGCCTTGTTTTTCTCCAGTACAGATGTTCCTTCAAGGGCATGCAGTGGTTTTCTAGTCAATACGGCCCGGTCTCCTCTTTAATTACACTACATGAGGAGGGAGTGCTGTCTGCCTAGCACACTACTGTAGCCTCTGGGCCTTCTAGTGCTTCATGGAGCAACAACAGGAAAAAAAATCCTCTTTCCATATGTTTGTCCACTCACCAGATACTGTTTCCCACAACAGTTTGGGGTGTATTAGATGAGCCCCCCCCACAGAGGCGGATATAAATATGATGCTGGGGAGAGTAAGCCAGGTTAATGCAGTGGAGGTTCAGGGTGCTTTTTTAGTGGCAGGCAGCGATGCATAGAGAAGCCCTGACTGAGGAGCTGGACACCGGAGGAGGGGCACTGAGGGGAAATGTCAGACAAATGTCAAGTATACAAGCTCAACGGCAAGCTCTCTCTAAAGCGGAGGGTGCTCGGAGGGCTGAAAAAAAAAAAAAAGCCCCCTTCCCCCCCATGCTTCCACGTGAATTCTCCCCTGCTTCTCTGCCGCTATTTTCCTCTCCTCATACACGCTGTCTGACCGTTTCTTCCTCACTAGCGTTCTCCACTTCACTTAGCCTCAACCTGGATCTCATCTCTTGATTGTCCTTGTCAGTTGTTGTGCTGGTGTTTCCTCCTCTATTTTCACCTCACTCTTTTCTGCGGGGCTTATCGGGGGCTGTTAACAGCTCCGGCTGTCAGATATCTCTTCGCTGTTTACTTGTCGGAGGCATTCTCTCATCACTACAGTGGTCTTAGCCAACTAGCTTGTTTGGTCAGGCCCCGGATCCTTTGACATTGCACGCTGTTTGCTTTGAGTCTTGGGGGGATCCTGTGACTAAAAAAGTGTCTGGCCAGCTTCAAATAGCCTCCTCAGGTCTCTGTGTTTGCTGCAGACAGGCCTGCCCTCTACCCCTGGAGCTGAGCCAAAGCCAGATAGACAAGAGGCTTTTACAATTAGGCAGACGAGCAGGAAAGCAAGCTGCTGTTTCCAGGCCCCACTCTCAGGGCAGGTTAGCCTTCACAGCTCCACAGGGAGGCACACACTCTCTCCTCGCTTGTCCTCACGTAGTTCACAACACCGTAAGAATATTAACTTATGGTATGCTCGGCCTCGGAGGCATTCTGGCATCCTGGTCTAGTTTTTCAACCCGTATCTCCTTATACTGTCAGATTTAAAGGAACATCATGTCCCCGGTGTTGCATTTTGACATTGATTGACAAATGCGAGAACCTGAGTCTGCCTGTGAATTTTTGATGAATCAAAATGTCCACGCACTGAAACTGTCTTTGCTCTTTGAACAAAATAAATAAATAAATAAATAAAAAACTGAGGGTGAAAGTGGTGTGTTGTCAGTTTGCATTTTAGTGCCTGAGCTGTAGTGATGTAAGGTGAAATTTGATGTAAGGAGACCTGCTGTGCTCTTATGCCACAGACAGTCTGTGTTCTGTGTGTCCTCGTACTGAACCCAGAAGAAACTCGGCAGAGCAAAAGCATTTTGGAGCCCTGGCAGTTGGGAGAGCTCTCCACCGCCCTGGGAGACTTTTGCATTTGATAATATGTTTACTCCCTCCTTGCCAGAGACCCACTTGATATCTCTGGTCTTAGTGCCCACTTCACAGCAGGGGAAAACAGTCTCTTTTAGACGATGCATCTGACGGCCAGACAAAATCGTATACCACAGCTGTTAAAGGTTTCTACTGTTTTCTTGAGTTTTCTAGAGTTTAAAGGAACGCTTGTGATAGTCAAAAATGTTTCTTTCTGTCAACAGATCTAATGAAAACACCAAAACCAATGTCTGTTTGTATGTGTCACAATACTTTCTGACTTCCTTACACTGTCTGTGGCACTCGGCCTCATGCCCATTGGTTCCTACTGAATAAATAAATCTTGAAAAATGAGCCACAAATAAATAATGTCAGTAGGGGAAAAAAAACAAAACTGTACAGTTACAGGCCAACTAATTGATAACAGATATTTTTGCTTTATTTCCTTTTTTACTGTTGGATGTTTTCCGGCCTCTCTATGCTAATTTATTTAATAAAAAGTTATTGACAAGAAAATATAAATTAATCAGAAAGAAAACAGAATGCAAATCCTTCTTTACCCTCTGAGGCTTCGGGCAAATTGATTTCTGGAGCTACCACATATAGCTCATGCTTCTTGTTGTCAAGATTAGTTGTAAAAAGATCGAACTATACAAAGATTATGCTCCCCCTGTGCTGGCTAAGAGCTGGATTTATTGATACTTTAGGTATAAGGCGTGTATGTTAAGTTGGATGGAATGAGACTGCCCCTTTAAGTATATAAGGTGGAAATTCTTGCTGGCTTAGTCATTGCAGTTGTGAGGGGATAAAGAGGGGGAAATGCGCAGCACAGGCTGTATGTGGAGACTTCGTGTGCAGACCAACACAGAGACTGTTTGTTGAAAGTAAGGAGGAGTTAAATTGATGGTGGTGATGATATTGATGTGGATGTGGTCTATTTTGTGTTTATCTGAGGGTGTTGAGCGCCAAGGTGGGCCCAGATCATATGATCATCTGTCAGTCGTTTTTGTTTAACCAACATCCATCAGCAGACACGAGGAAGCTTTTAAATATTTAATGGCTTTTCTGAAGCTTATCAAAGTCCTGCGGTTTCTGAGCCAGGAAGCAGAAAATGGCTCAAATTCCAGTCTTGAGAGTCCGGTGCTTTCCTGGGGGCACACTCAGCACCGTGACTCAGTGCCCGTACATCCGCTGTTTCCACCCGGCATGAGCTGCTCGCCTGCGCTCTGCTCCATTTTGTACAAAGCTTAGGCAGCATGCCAGTGTTAGTGCCAGAGAGATGGCACTCACGTCGATCAGACTCATTCATTCCTGCCCTCCCTCAACCACCAGACTAAAGATGGAATAATCAGAGCCACTAGCGGGCTCAGATTGACTTTCTGTTTCGCTGGGTCACCACAGCCTCCTGGGCCTGTGCTTGTAAACTGCCCAGCATTTCAACACATTACTGCATTCGGACCCTGTATGGTGTAGATCTTGTAGGTAACTTCAAGAGGATGTACTCAACATGTTAAACACAGTCCTACTGGTGTGTGTGTGTTTGTGTGTGTGTGCCTGTGTGTGCCTGTGTGTGCCTGTGTGTGCCTGTGTGTGTGCATGCCCATGCCCTTGTCTCTATTATTTCCCCAGAGTACTGGGGACTATTGATTCACAGTTACAACTCCATGGTGTCATTGAAATAAATACATTAGAGAAAGCAGACAAAGCTCCCTTCATTCTCTTTCTCAGATGCTTCTGCCTTTTTAAACAGTGGTCCAAGGGCAAGAGAAGCGACAACAGGATGTGCATGTGCGCGTGTGTGTTTGTTGGTCCGAGAGAAGGCTGACACAACAGCTTCTCTTGTCATTCCTTTGCTGCTGCTCCTTCACTTGTATTCTTTACTTCAATGGTAAAAGCATTATATATCTAACATATTGCCACAATATTGTGGATTTGATGTCCACATTTAAGTCAGTAAGTGTATCAGTAAATGTAAGTGAGTAAGTGACAACAACCTTTTCTTATAAAATGTATCACTTAGATATAGGGTTAGATATAGATATACTGGTAGGTTCCTATTGCTCTACCAAATTTTAAATGTAGTATATTAGCAAGTCATATTAGCAGTTAGTAAAGGAAAAGTTGTAATGGGCTTTGCTTTCTTGCAGAGATTTATTATCATGTCTGTACATTAAATATGAAACTACAACATTTCAACACAGTATGAAACCCAGTCAGGTTAGCTGTCTCCCCATTATTCTTGCCCCATCTTTATGCTAAGCTAACTGCCTGCTAACTGTAGCTTCATGTTTAACGGATAGATATGTGAGTGGTGTCCATCGTCTTATCTAACTCTCAGCAAAAAAGTGAATCAGAGTATTTCCCAAAATGTTGAATTATTAATTATTCAGAACTCATCCGAACCAGAGTTGAAGGAGTGTTGTATTATTTAATTGTATTAGCATAAAGTATACAGTATGCTACACAGTTCTATATCTATCTATGGTCTACAGTTATATGAGCTAAACATTTTAGTTAATTTCCAACTCAGATATAACGATGTTAGATCTATCTTAGATCGAATACGATATTAATCAACAAGAAAATGTTTATTATTATTTTTAAATTAATTAATTAAATTAGAAAACTATATGTGATTGCTGCTTTGTGCCTCTGTGTGTGTGTGTGTGTGTGTGTGTGTGTGTGTGTGTGTGTATATATATATATATATATATATATATGTGTGTGTGTGTATGTGTAAGTACATTCCATCTATATCCCTGCACCCTCTCCCTCCCTCCGTCCCTCTCCTGGCCTTTGCCACATTTTCTCCCATCTAGGTCACATTCATAAATGTCATTCTTGGGGAACTGTTAGCAGCCGATGTTAGTACATTCACCCAAAAACAGAGACCTTCTTCACTGAGTACCCAGAACCTGAGCCCTCTTAAAGCAAGGGGAAAAACTCTGTTTGGTTACAAATAGTTTTTCTGCTCAATTGGTTTTATTGGTTGCCTTTGGACTTTTGAGAGGCCTGGAGCACGAGTGGCAAGTGTGATTGGTCAGAGTGGAATTCTTTTTGCCTCACACTTTAATTTGTTTTGAGTTCCTCCCAAACGCAAAATTGAAACATATTATATTTGCTCCACTGCTTGAGCAGAGTGTGGTGAAACTCATGAAAAGCCACAGACACGTGTCGGCTGCTATTGCTGACTTTTAATGTCAACAACAGTGTCTTTCTCGGCATAATTTCAATTTGATTGCGAGTTAGTAAAGTTCATTCATGATGACATGATTATACAGTGTGTTATTGTCCATGTATGAACAGCAGGGCTTATTGTTCATTGATGGCCGGCGATGTGAGTTTATCCGACTCCTGTCCTCTGTGGCCTACAAAGGACTCCTCTCAAAGCACTGACAGATTGGCCTCTTTTCCTAGGTTTCCTCTCATAGACTTGATTGACCAAAATAGGACCTGTGTGTCATGCTGCTAGCCTCCAAAGAGACTGACTGACACACTTGCACTCACATCCAAACACCTAGGCACTAATGCACACACACACACACACACAAATATTCTCCATCTTCTCTCTCACGTGCCATCTCTCTTCGTTGACAAATTTTCCTCAACTTGTGCCCAGGTTGTGTGTGCCCACAGTGGCTATGCCTGCTGTGTTTGTCAATGTGTGTGTGTGTGTGTGTGTGTGTGTGTGTGTGTGTGTGTGTGTGTATATGTGTGCCTGTGTAAGTGTCAGTGCAGTGTGTGGTGTGTTTCCAGCCTGCTTGATGCCTATTTGAGCCACCCAGTGCCTCTGGTGATAGGCTGCCTGCTGCCTTCTGGCTGTGCAGCTCGGAAGCTGTGACTCATCCTTTGCTCTCACCACTCATTCATAAATCTGCGTGAATACTATAACTTCCTCTCACAGAGCCGTGGGCCCCCCCTGGCTCTGTGGTAGGTTCCCCCTCAATCCTGTGCTAAATGGCAGGAAGGATGAGGGCTATCTCCGCCTCTTAGTGACGCCTCTCAGTGAAGTGAGAGACACGAGTGCCCATGCCTGCTGCCTGTGCCTGCCTTTGGCGCCTGAGCCGTGCCTCTGTCTGCCTGCCTGCACGCCCCAGCTCTATCCCTCCATGTAGCGCAGGCCAGAGCAGCCATTTACTCACTGCTGGGCTGGCTTGGCAGTTCTTCCCGGGAGATAATGTGCCATGCCTGCAAGTAAGCTCTGAGAGCATGGGTTAATTCCACAGCAGGAAAAAAAAAAAAAAAAAAAATCTCCTGCTGACAAATCTCTCCTGCAGAGGTGAGGATGTACGCTGGCATACTGCAGAGAGAGGAGTGTATTCTGCTTTGCCAGAATAGTTAGTCAGGTTCACTGAGGTCACAGAAACACTGCTCCTCTATTTTCTTCCCCTGTTGTGTGTGTGTGGCAAGGAGGCGACGGGGGTGGATATAATCGACTCCCTCTACCTTTCCCTCCACACATGGCTGAAATGTGTGTGTTTCTTTGAAAACAGATCCCCTTCCCAAGGGCATGTCAGTGTGTTTCTAGATGTGGGATGTGTTTTGTTTTAAAGCTTTATGACCAAGTGGCTGTGGTGGTAAATACGCTCGCAGGAACACAAACAGTTTGAATAGGGCAACATCATATATCAACTATAGAAAAGTTATTGTACAATAACTGAAGGACAGTTATTGTATCTTTGAACAGCTTAAGTCAGGATGAGTCATGGATCTAAATGGGTGTGTTGTGTGTGTGAGTGTGTGTATGTGTGTTCGTGGATTAAGTGTGTCCACAGAATCATCTATGCATGTATAAAAGAGATATCAAGCAGGCCTCAGCGTGCCAGCGGTGTTTTGCCGACTGTTCTTTTTTGGAGCATGTGCAAAAGGAGGAGATGAAAGGACATCATAAAATTACAAAGGAAATCTCATGAATTACACAGCCAGATGAAATGCCTGTCACAACCACGCACTTCCCCTCAAACCCTCTCCTCCAGTTCCCTGTATGCCAGCATGAGGACTGGCGTTTTATCAGCTCCAAACAAAGTTTTTGATCATGTCAGCTCTTTGCGAATCTTCCCCCATGTAACTTTCAGTGTCAACAATCCATAAAGCTGCCTGGCTTGTCTAATGTCATTAGTCTGCTTTCTGTCAATGACTGAAAAATGACCTTGACCCTGTCTGGGTCCTCCCCTTCCTCTCTCTCCTAAGCTTGTTTGGGTGGGATCCCCAGGGCCCAGTGCAGTTGTCAGCACGCAGCCTAATGGGCACAGGTGGCTGGGGCTCCTCTGCATTCTCCAGCCCTCTTGGCATGGCTCTCTTGGCAAACCGGCAGCTCCTTGGCCGGCCGCCTCAATGGGCCACTCCAACACAGCAATCACCAGTTGGTGCTTTGTTAGCATCGGGGTGGCCCAGGATGAAATATGGCTCTTCCTGTAGAGAAATCCAGCAGCGTGTGAAGCGACGCCTATGAGCCGTACAGTGACAGAATTCTGTGTGTTTCTTCTTCCCGTAGCTGTGGATATAAATGTCATTTCATTCATGATGACTCACAAAGTGCTGACATATTGCTGGGTCATCCCTGCTTCCCTCATCACTGGCCACGGTGGAGCAGAGACCGAGCAGGGATGGGGAGGGCAGGGGGCTCGGTTGAAGAGAAACTGTACAGCTGTACTGCACCATGCAGCAGTCAGACAGCAGCTTGTTACTGTGTCAGATAAATATAGAGGTCTCTGGAGCTCCCCACTGCAGCTCTATCTCCGCCTGCTGCTTAGAGGGAGGGAAAGGCCGCGTCACCTGGGAGCTTCCACTATCCTCATTCATCCTCACTAAATTTGCCTTAGACTCACAGGGCATTAAAGATTATTGTGACTCTATGGTGGCAGATAGGGTAAGGTAATATGACAGGACAACTTTGTCACTGTTTTCCCATAACCCCACAGGGTGCCTGCATGACAGCATAGTGCTGACCTATAATGAGATCATTAGAGAGATCTGTCATCTAGACTGGGGTGCGCAATGGTGGTGATGGTGGTGGTTAAAATCAATATAATGATGCTATGATAATAATTTTCCAATCTTTGTATGTGTTACAGTATAGCTAATATGTGCAATGTTTCATATAATAATGTTGATGTCTTTTTTGTTCAAGTTAAAGTCTGTTCACCTCGATTGTACTGAAGTGGTGGCAAAAATAAAAGCCTTCATCATCAGTTGGAGTTGACATGCGAGCGCGGTAGTTGCCTTAAGGACTCAGACTTGTTAGCTTAAAAGTTAAGCATCAAGGTTCATTCATATCCTTGGAAATAGCAGTTTGACAAAAAAGTCCCAATTCACTGTCGACTTACTAGATTTTTTTCCCCAGTCTTCCATCAGATGGCATTAGATCAGCTGATGGGGAGCTAGATGTATTAAATGCTACAGTCAAAGCAAGTTTTGTCATGTTTTTTTTTTTTAACTTCACTTTAACTAGTTTTTACTACATTTTATAATTTGCATTTGGAAAACAGAATTGTGTAAAATATGAACATGTTGCTAGATGATATTGAATCATTGGTCAGTCCTAATTTATACCTGCTGTATATATTTGACCTTCCTTGGTGAGGGGTCTGCTATTGAGTGATGAGTTTGCTTGCTGAACTCACTGACCCCCCTGCTGTTTGTATGTGTGTTTCTGTCTGTGTGTATCCTCCGGTGGCAGCCTGGCTTCTGCAGGTCTGCTGCTGATGGAGAAGAATGGATGGCTTGATGGGGGTGGAGGTGCATTAGCACTCTCTTTCATCTGTTCCATCCTCCTGTGTCTGATGAGAGCGTATTTGTTGATAAGTGTCCAGCAGGCCTTTGAAGTCCCAGTCTGGACTTGTCCCCCTTAAGTCCAACACCACCCAGCCCCTGCCACCCATTCCCATTAGTGCATCAATTACAGAGACGAGGCTTGCGGGGCTTGTTTGCACTTGAGGGTGCGTCAGGACACTAACCCACAGCCTGCATGTAAACACCACCCATTCTCATTCATATTTTATTACTCACACTCATTTACTCAGCGTAGCCTGTCCTCGGTGGACCCACGCCATGGCCCTCAGCTTGCTTTAGCTTTTGTTCTGTTACACCTCTCTGTTTTGACTGTGATGTGGTTTGAAATGCCGTGACTTGCTGCTGATGAGTAAGTCGAAACCCTCTGTTCCACCATGATACGGTGAAAAATACGGGAATCAACGCTTGTGTATTTGCTGTGTTTACTGAGGTCCGTGTGTCAGCCTTTCCCAGCAGAGAGACACTGCTCTGTCCTATATGTACTGTTGCTAGCACTTTCCCAGACCAGACATGTACTTGCTTGTAAAAAGCTTGTTTTTGCATTCCACCTACCTCCCTGCATAATATATGGTATTATCTCCCAACCCTTTTCTTTCTTTCTCCCTTCCTCTGACTGTGTGTGGGGTAATGACACTGATGCTCCTGTTTAGGAAAACCCCTGGAACTTTGTCCTGCTTTGACTTTTCTCTGTTTGTTGTTTCTGTTTTTTTTCAGCCGGTAATAGAGGGACCGCAAACTTTTCTGTTTATCTGCTGTTTACTCTCGTAGCTGTACAGTATGGACACACATTGAAAGTATCAGTTTTCGGCGGCCAGGAATGATGTCTTACTGTAGGGAGGGAAAAACAAAGAAGAAAAAGTGTAATTTAAATACATTAGCGTGGCTTCATGTAAACAAGAGAGCCACATTCCTTTTCATGCATCCAAATGATACATTAGTGGAAACCCGTCTCTGGTTTCTCTGTTATAGTCAACAAAACCAGGAGGGTTTTTTGTGCCTTCTCTTTTGTTCCTGATATTTATGAATACTGTTGCCTTTTTCTGCTGTATGTTTTATTTACTGTACAAGGTGCTATTTTCTTCTTCTTTGTCTCCTTTTTCAGCAAACTAACTTCCTGTTCAGGAATAATACAATACTGAATTTGAATCTGAATGGTTGTTTTGAAATATTTACATTCCAGAAATGCTTTTAACAGTTTTCTGTTTATAAAGCTTTATCTAAATCGGATTGGAGATCATAACTCAGTTCAAACACAAAACACAGATTTTCACCATGATGGAATTGTAATTTTTTAGGGTCTGAAACTTTTGAAGGGTCTGAGATTAAAGCAGTAGACTTAAGAGTATGTGCTCAGAATAAATGTCAAAACCCAACTCCAGATGTGTGTCATCCTGAAAATGAATCGGGAGCAGGGAGGTGCGTGAGGAAAGATGTATGTCACTGCCTCTCAGCATGTGTATAGCATGTACTCTATACGTACTATATGTATTAGGGATGTTCCTACCAACTAATTTCCCTGTCGATTAAATGGAAATTTAAATTTAGACTACTGGACTAGTCTAAAAGTCGGAAAACAATCAGAAAACAGTCCAAATTAAGCACAATCTAAACGGGATCACAGTGTCTGTAGGTAAAAGATGTCATATTGTTTTGCATCTGTGTGGGTAACGTTAGCAGTGCTAGCACCAGCAGCCTCTTGACCTTGCAGGTTAACGTTGAAATGCCTGTGCTGAATGTGGTTATGCATTGCTCCAGTCGAGTGTTTATATGCCAGTTTAGTCTCACACAGCCTGCGTACAACCTTATCTTCATTTTATAAAATACTGCAAAACCGTGCTGGTTGTACAAGATGTCATCTCTCCCACTTTCCACCCTGTTGGTTTACAACATCTGGGCATTAGTGCATGGGGGGGGGGCGGAAGTCCTGGCTAGGTGTGTGTGGCTGCATAACATCTTAGATGCAATAGTTAATCAGCACTGTACATTTATAAAATGTTAATAATTGTTTTACCCGACTAGTATGTCTGATGTGAGTGTGGGTAGCAACATGTAATCGTTTAGTTGACTAATCACGCACATCCCTTGTATGTATGCATCTTCATACTTGTAGCATGCTCAGACACCAAGTAGCTTTTGTTCAAGGAGCTGTAGCATTGTGAATTTATGCATGTGGAAGTGTTTTTTCCCGTCTTCTCCTCCATGGTATTTTTCAAATGAAATTTGTTCACATCAGAGCCATTAAGGAGTCTGATTAGCTCGTCAGCAAGGCATTGGTCCAAGCCCAAAGACCATCTGCATTGTGCCCCACAAATGGACAATCGTAACAAATGGTTATGATTAGATTAAACATGCAACAAACTCCCCGTTTTCATCCATTTTATTTATTTTTTGTTAAGCACATGTTCACCCATTTTGTCAATTAATCTTTCCTTAAACAAGGGCTTTCGTAGGGACGATGGACACCTCTTGAATGCATGAATTTTTATCTTAAGCAACCACAGACACAAACCCAGAGGGTGGAAGAGACATGCAAACACATCTGACCTATCTACTCAGCAGTCTTTTATAGATTTGAATATGTGGTGTCCTTAAGTTTCCAACAGGGTGAAAGTTGATGTAAGGTGATCCATTGAGAGTTGGGCAGACAGAAGGCTTAGCCTGAGGCTAAACGGAGAATGGACGACATCCACAAGCCTGATATATCCCTATGTGGTGGTGGGCACTGTGTGTCTTGGTCTGCCCTCAGAATCACATCACAACAAACTGTTCATAGCTTTTTTTTCTCCAGCTACACCAAACTCCCCTTAGATGCTACTATCCAAAATCATTTTATTTTTATGTGAAAAAAAATCAGATAATATTGCAGTGTATAATTTCACCCGTTATATTAACCTACATGTTTGCTAATGTAATATCACTTATAGCCCTTAACCGAACCCTTTCCTACTGGATTTTAGGGAGTAGTAGCCAGATCATGTAACCAGAGATTAAGAAATAGGCATATACCATCTCCTACTTTCTAATACTGTATTGCATCTCCAGGTGTGTTCATTTAGTGGCATCCATGCATTCACCTGCAGTGACACTGGGAGCAGGCACAAAGCAAACATTAAAATTAAGAAATATAAGATTAACCATAATGTAACTAACATAATTATGAAGTACCACCACACTGAGCCACCTCACCTGACATTGTTGACCAATTTCAGGCTTCACCTGTAGCTGTGCAAAAAATTTTGACAGGTCCGACATCCTGTGTACACTGTACCGGCTGAAGCCAGATATCTCTTTTTGCTCACAATTCTGTCATTTTGTCTGTGACGACGCGGTAAATTTACGCTCATCTGGAGCATACTGCCAGGTTTACTCTACCAACTGACCCTCAACTGGCCGTAGCCTGCTCCTCCGACACACTGTGACTTTGTATGTGTGTGTGAGCGATTAGAAAGAGAGAGTGCGGGGAGCGAAGAGACCGTGGGACAGACTTCATTTTTATCACTGAGGTGTGGAATGGTCTGTGAATTGCAGGATTGGAACAGGAGAATCCATAACTTTTATATTGAGGTATGGCGATGAGAGCGGTAGGTTCAATGGGAGCACTTCTTTGGATCATTATGGATTATGACTGCAAATGTGAACTCTAGCCGGAAGATTCATGTGCCGTCAGGAGCAGGACTCCTTGACATGTGCTTAAAGACAGTCCCGGGTGTACAGGGCTGTGTGGATGAATCAGCCCGTGAGTAGCCGGGTTGGCACCAGTGCCATGACTGGCACATAGAGGAATAGTTAGATATGCTGGACTCTGGCCTACTCTCTGCAGCCGTGGTATTATTAGCATTCTGTGCCTCTGGAAGCCTCCTGGTCATAAAAAACAACCCAGCTGCCCCCCTTGGCCTGGTGAGGGGCCCAGGTACCATATAGAATCACAAACCTGGAATGCACTTGAAGTTTTTACACCTTGTGGTACGCTGGCCAGTGTTTTAATTAAGTGAAAGCCTAAAGTGGCTGGTGTAATTACACAAGCATGTTGGCCTAAGTAAAGGAAATATTTCAGACCACCAGGGATGCTTTAGAGACTGTGACCTTTTCTAGTCACTGCCTCCACTGCTACTTGAGTTTAAGGATTAATAGCAGTTATTAAGCTCTTGGAATTTGGATTTAACTGTTTTTATTTTTAATTAGGGAGTTTTAAGGAAGCCCTCATCTGTGCAATTTTCTGTGTTGTCTTTTTTTTGACACACCCAGTCTCAGTCTGTGCCCACTGTTGACAAATCTCAACACTAAAAACAACAGGGTTCTGCAGCTACAGTATGCAGTTCCCGGTCAAGCCAAATATCAGCACAAAGTAGCCTATTGTGATTTTGCATTGGAGTGTATGTAAATATCGAAGAGGGTTGCTATTTCCTCGCATGCAAGTACATGCTCTGCCAAACATGCTCTTTGGTGCTTCCATGGAGACAGACACCTCTGCATTTTGCGTGTCACTTTGTGCCTGCGGGTGTCAGAAAATGCTGCACACAAACATGTGTTTAAGCTCTTGGCTCCGGTGCAGTGGGAGGAAGCGGCCTCTCGGGGCACAGCAAAGAAAGGGACCCGGCTTCCTTTTAAGTGCAACGACGGAAACGTAGCTCCTGATTTATAGAGTGAGTATGAGCTGGGCGGGTCGTGTCCTGCCAGAGACGCCGGCTACTGGAGGAAGAGAAGGAGAGGGAAAACGTCAAGAGTGAAAAAAGGATCGAGACAAAAAGAGAAAGGCGGAGGTTCACGTGTCCCCACCCAGTAGTGAGGTCACATAGACATCTATATAAGAGAAAGTCAAGATCAAACAAGTCTGTCACCCCCACGGCCCCAGAAACACCCCCACAGCTCTGATCTATGACCAGGCCACATGGTATGGCCACATGAAACACTGAGTGGAGAAGAAACTGAAATGTTGCTATAAAAAAGAAAATGGTCAAATCTGTCCTTCAATTGGGTGAATTTGTTTTTTTGTGTGTGTGTGTGTGTGTGTGTGTGTGTGTGTGTAAGTGTGGGTTGTGTTTTTGTGTATGTTTGTGTTTGACTGCACCGTGGAATAGGGCGGTTGTGTGAGGCTGACACATAGAGACGCCAATGAAAAGCATCTCTGTCTCTGTCGTGTGTCTGTAATTGCAACAGAGGCATTGTGCCGGGAAGTGTGTTTGTCAGTGTCATTATTTCTTCTGCTCTCCTTTCATTGTTTCTGTCAAGTAACTGACACACCCATTCCAGGAATCTCTAGTGGTTTTACTGACTTTAATTTTCTCATGTAAATACTTACCCTCTGAATGGCTCATATTAGGGTTATCATACTGCACATTGATTCACAGGATATTGGCGACAGGCCGCTGTGGGGATGGTCTGCAGCGTGGCATTTTTCTGGCATAGCTCAATGGAGGAGGTCTCGCATGTCTGCCTTTGTGGTGGAGAAGGCTGTGTTTGTGTGTGTGTGTGTGTGTTTTAGGAGGTGGAGTAGAGGGTGGGGGGAGGTGGGGCCTAAAGAAACAACGGCGACTGCTCTCGGGTCTGTCGCCTGTTCCCTGCCTCTTGGCAGTAAACTTGATCAGCGAAGAAAAATACACACTCTGCCTTTACAATGCAGGCCTTTGTCTCTGGTCGGCATCAGAACCATCAACCATTTTGGAAATAGTTTCCAGCATATTAAAATGCTTCCAGACCGTGACTGTTGAACCAGTGAGTTTTCCAGTTAATTGCTTGGCATCCTTCCCCATCTTGGGTCTGTCGTGGGCATCCTCAGATAGAAAAGGCTCTCTGATCGGGATTACAATGCCGAGGCTGGTATTGTTACCTGTCCACGTGGAGCGGGGCATCTCCGATCTCAGATAGCAGAGAAACATTTGCTTCATTGTTTCAAGATTCTCTACTGTTCAGTTTTCTCCTCTCGTCATTGCTCCATTCCCCTGCCCCCATGGCTGTGGTGAACTGTGTAGACCATAAGCTAGTTCAAGTGTGGCCTCATACCCTCATCCGTGGTCAGTGTCATTGTTCTGAGTAAACTGCCCTACTCAGCAGAAATGAATTAGCCTTTTTCTGCCAATAGCCCCTTACAAATGGCCATTAATGGTCTATTAGTTTAGTTTGGACTCTTTATCTAAGTCAGTTAAATCACAGACTCTATTAGGCAATGCAGCGATTCCAGTCGTTGCACTTGATGTTAACACTCAGCATCTGACATGGGGCTACTCAGATTAACACTAAAGCCAAGATAGCTCCTCATTGTTTTCAAAATTGACAGTGAAATTGGGGTTACATTGAGAGCGTAATTAGATTTCTGTGTTAGAATATTGGCACAGTAGTGTTTTATTTAATCTGAGTATCGGTTATCATTGCTGCTATCACTTCTGAATTGATTCCTTAGAGGTAATAGGTGCATGTCCCCTGTGTTATTGGATCCAGATCTTTTCATTGCTCATCTGGGCAGCCTTTATTCTCTGTTAACTGCCCTCCTCTCTTTTCTTGCCATATGTGTGCCTGTGACCATGGGCTGCAGGACCATAAATCTGCTAATTGAGTTTTCTAAATTGTGCCACTCCATTAAATCCATGGAAGAAAAAAGGTCTTGAACAGGAATAAACAATAGCATGTGGATGTTATTGAAAACAAAGCCCTCTATCTTGATTTCACTGGACTTTCAGCTCAGAGAAATACTCAGAGTCTTGACTGATCAGTAGTGGCTACTGATGCCCTGCAATCTGGGACTGCTGAGGCATCTTTGATTAGTGATGGACTTGAATTCCAAATACCATCAGAATCTACCTCAAGCACATATTCAAAAAAAAGAAAAAGGAACATTAACGTATTTTCTCTGAAATTAAAGTTTGGCAGAACTTTCTGTTGAGCTTCATCATATTTATATTTTGACTGCTGTGTAACATTTTACCCCCTCAGCCAGGGTTACTTAAGTTCAGTCTTGCGGCTGGTCTCCCTGCTGGCATTCTTATTGCATACTGTAGATTCCTCTGTCTATGAGAGAGATAAGGAGAGGGGAGACAACGGTAATGAGGAATGAGCGAGGCCAAAGAGGCCAGACAATGGGCAGATTCTGTTAAACGAGCCAATTGGTATTGACTCAGGCTTACTGCGTCTTACATATTGTCACAGTGTTAGTATTATTCCCTTGGTGATGTCATGTCTGCCTCATGAAATTGTCTGTTGTTCTTAATGCCCGGTATACGCCTTAGTTAAAGCTTGTGTAACAAACAGTGCTTTGCTTTAAATGCTTTTGTGGGGCACAGCGTGTGTGTGTGTGTGTGTGTGTGCGTGCGTGCGTGAGGGATGGGGGGGTTGTTCTTTTCACTGTCTGACCCTCACAGGGAGAACTGGAAGAATGCCTATTGTTTCCTCATCACTTGCTTCGTCTGATAAACTCTAGACCAACTCTATAGCTGAAAGCTGTCAACACCAACTCTCCTCCCTATGTTGTCACCCAGCTGCCCCCCCATGCACTTTCTTCCTCATCTGATGTCCTCCTTTCCGGCCTCTTCCTCCTCCTCATCCTCCTGCTGATCCTCACCCGAACAGCTGCTGAGCTGGAAGACCTCTCAGCCTGTGGGCACTGTTGGCCTGCTTACCCAGGATAAAAAAAAAAAAAAAAAAAATGCCTCGGTCTGGACAGGGATTACATAAAAGACTACTGTCTTTGCTGTCAGTACAGTTCATTTCCACTGTTACAAAAGGATAACACCGGTGCCTTTATGTAATGTCACAGACAGAAAGAGGACATAACCCCTGTCCTCTAAAAACTTCATTTCTCAATCCACTACCTCTCAGCTTGTCCAGGCCTGTGGCAACTGAACAGCCTTGCTTTCTCCATAACCCCCATTCACTGGATCAGCATGGCTAAACAATGTAAGCCAGCATTCATACTGGGTGACTCATTACTTTTTCCTTGTGTCATTTTGCTCCAGTATAGAATCAAGTGGAAAATATGGATGAGTCCTAGAAGGCTATCATGTTGTGTTTTCTTTGTGGACACCAGAGCAGCGGATGTTTGGCATTTGGGCACCGTGCACCAGACCAGCAAGAGAGTCTCAAGTAAAACCGCTTTTGTTCAGGCCTAGCATCACACAGCAGTTCTCGTTTGGAAACCTGTTTCCACTTTAACCTCATTTTCCTTAGCATAGATTTGTAAGGTTACCTAAGGCTATCAAGAGGGACACAGCTCGAATAAAGAATGCATGACAGTAAGTGATCCGCTGATACGTCACTTGCACTCAGCTCAGCTTCTGCAGAATGCGGTGTTTAGCCTTTAAGACCCCAACGAATCAGGGTATTTATAGAAAATTCCACTCCCTCTTATTCATTATAACACTGATTAGCCAGTGACGACACATCTATTATTTTACTCTACTTAGGTAGTGTGATTGAGCTGTTTTGTAAAAGGCCATGTTTGGTTGTGTCGCTTCTCCTGTGAAATGAAATGATGTCACATTGTCCCATTATTTGGACTGGTTCCAATTCAGACCATCAGACATAGTGTATGTGGGCTTGGCTCAGAGCTATGTGGAGTGCTGACGGTTTCTATATGGAGTTGTGGAGTGGGAAAGGTCCAGATGTATTGAAGTTGTTGCTCTTGGCTTGGTCACGTACATTCTTCCTTAACCCCAGAGATATACGATCATGTTCTTTGGATGTCATGCCACTATGGCATCTACTACTAGGCTGCTCACTGTCTCTTGCAGTCAGTGCCAGGTTCCCTGCCCTTCTGCTATTTCCTCCAGTGTAAATAAGAATTAATAGACATATATTTCTCTCTGTCTCACATGTCTCACATGCCTCACACTCCCTGTTTAAAGGTGCTATATGTAAGTATTTGCTATCACTACAACAGCTGTTTGCTTAACAGTCTACAAGAAACGTTGTGAGTTCAGTGTCAAACTTCATTCCTTTACTTGCCGAGAGCTGTCTCCAGAGGTAGAATGCAATGCCACTCTTTGTTTTGCTTTTTTATTTCTATTCTTCTATTCAATATTTCTTTTCTTTGCTGCCGAATGCGGTTTCTTGCCGGGAGTGGGCGATGGTGGTGATGATAATGGTCACCTGTCAGGAGCTTCAGCCATCGTTGCCTTTACTGTTCAATACCTTCAGCATAACTGACAAGAGGTTCGCATATGCACCCTGGGCAGCGATACTTCTTCATCCTCTCATGTTGGACTGAGGGCTTACTGGACACGACAGTGACTCACTATTGCCTCTTGAGATACAAAGAGGTATTACGAGACGGTATGGGCTGGGGCTAGCTGGTGAGCATGTTAACTTCAGTAGATATCTTTGCAACACAATACACACATCTTTGACATGTCAAAACTGTTATTTCTTTGCGTTCTGTTCTAAAATACTTGCATATAGCACCTTTTAAGCTTTGCCTGATTCATTACAGGATTTGATTAATGGGCCGGAATTCAAGTGTACTTACGGGTCAGGTGCAATTAAGAATGTTGAATTCCACAAATTTCTACAAATGTTTAGACTGTTGAACCCTTTGAAGTCCCTGCAGGGTTGACAAGAAGCTTTTCTGTTCTCCTTGTGATCCGAGGATAAGTGGGATGGATGCCTTGGAACCATTTCCCTTGTTTAAATCTGTAACTGGATTAGAGGTACCCTCTGGAGAAAGGTGCCATAATGATACAGCACCGCGGCACAACAACAGATGCAGGCAAACCCTGCAGGCAGAGCTCTCCCACACAGTCTGCAGGCTGATGTTTTGGGTGACAGCGAATCCTAAGATCTCCCAGATGTGTGGGTAAGGCCATGTATCACGGCTGGACACCTGTGGCTGCTTTGACACAGGTGTTCATTGCAATGCTCTCCTGCTGCGGGGATGTATCTCATTGAGGGGAAAAATGTGTGTGAACAACAATGAGAGAGAGAGAGAGAGAGAGAGAGAGAGAGAGAATGAGGGAGGAAGTCTGAGAGGAGTGTCTCTTCGGTGAGCTAAGGAAACAGGCCAGAGTCCTTTGGGCCTTCCCTGACAGCTGCAGCAATGTGAGAGCACGAGGTACAGTTGTGGTTGCCTGACAGGGGCTCACCTCTGAGGAGAGGGGGGGGAGCACGAGACCAAATGCAGTCATGTGTCCATCTGAGCAAGTGGGGTTAAGAGCCTGCTGCCATGTTCCATTATGAGCTTCATTTAGAGCGGGAGACAGTGGGTGCACAGGGATGAAACGCCCATTAAGCGTGGTCCAAACTTAGCATTTTTCAGCTGTTTCCGTGAACGCGCGTGCAAGTGCATTCACACACAGCCACACACACACACACTTACAGAGTTGCACTAAAATTATCCTGTCCAGTGCATGTATACACACTGTTCCCTCCTGTGCACAAGGCAGATCCCTGAGCTATCAAAGACTATTAATGTAGTCATTCATCTCTCAGCACTATCTGGTTAGCACCAGAGGAAATGTTGGCCAGGGGAGGAGGGAGAGCTGGGGGGGGGCACATAGTACACTGATGAGGGAGGTCTAACAAACTCTATCCCACTGAGTGAACCTGCTCTTTGCCACCCTCTGACGACAAGACAGTGGAGGAAAATGCAGTGCTGAGGAAGAAATTCACACACATTGCAGGATGCTCTCACACATAGTTCCTGTCTGTCACACTTCAAAACTGCAGTGTAGTAACACACTCTGTATTTTCTATGTAATATTGGATCCCTGTGTTAAAGTTAAGTGAACATGCATTTGATTCATTTAGGGTTCTCACTGAATACAAGGAATAACACTTACAGTATTTCTAACATGGTCTCAAGAAGTTGAACTCAACACACAGTAAAACATGTAGCATAAAATTAAATAATAAACTTTTAAGCTGAAACTACATCAGAAGGAAAAACTAAATAAAACATCCAATTGATGACTCAGGAAGATTCCATGCTTAGGTTTCATGTCACCTTGCACCATAAATGTGTGATGGGGATAAATATGTGTGTTTTCACGAAGGAAGCCAAGCGCAGGTTCTTTGCTATTGTTTTGATTTGATTTTGGCGGTTGGTGCAGCAGATGGGAGGGGTGACCGAAGGTTGGAGTGTGTTTGGTGCTCCCTCCCTCAAGTGGGTGATTGTGTGCGCGTGAGGAGCTCTCTAGTCTGTCTTTAGGCAGACAGACAGCTGGTCAAACAGGCTTAGGAGAGCAGTGGGCAGTCTGGGCTCTGACTTAAGCCCATTTGGCCCTCTTTACTCCTCATTGGTCAACAGCCCCAAGTTCAAAGCTGTTTTGATAGTATTGTGGCCGGGGTGGCAGGTGGAGCTCCGTGCTCTTTTGACCAGACAGTGGTCTGAAGGCAACAGATACTCCAAAGAAATCAGAAAACATTTCCGTTTTCATGTTCTGCCCTGTGCCAAAGTGTTTTCAAGTCTGTGTGTGTGTTGTTGTGATTGAGTGTGACGGGGTGTGCTGTGAGGGTAGGGGCCCCCTCGCCTTGCCCTTCTGTGTGTGTGTGTGTGTGTGTGTGTGTGTGTGTGTGTGTGTGTGTGTGTGTGTGTGTGTACTGTTGTGCACTTGTGTCCTGTAGCACGTAGGCCTGTGGAATACCGGACTGTTCTCCCGCTTCCCTTGTGCCGGGTGGCCTGGGTGGGTGGAGCCAGCAGTTCGGGTACCAGGAGGGTGCAAGGGGCGACACAGGGATCAATGGAATGTGCTCTGGAGTCAGTATTCGTGTGTCGGTCCTTGTGAGACAGAAAGAGAAAAATTGAATTTCACGGGCAAACCTATTTTTTCAACTTTGAGACATTCCTCCTAGCACTTTTCGTCAAACAGACAACTCGGTTAGCTCAGCATCAGGATGTCATTTATTAGCTAATGCAATACATCACTGGCCGTGGCTGCCTTTGTTACCTTGCACTGGACGGAGAAAACAGAACATTGTATTACACAAGAAGTGTAGGGAACAGAGGAGAATATTGACTTACGCAAAGGTCTGATTTTGTTCCAAGAAACCTGTTTATCCAATCTGGAATGACACTGATGTACCCCTGACTGGTGAAATGATTTACTTTTATTGCTTGCTCCTTTGCCATCTGTATCACATCTCTTTAAGTACAAGCCAGCAGCCGCTGGTCAACCAGACAGTGCTATTTTATTTGAACACTGGCCTTACTGTGGGCACCACGAATGCCTCAGAGTTATTTGAGAGCAGACACATAATTATACCATTACATTGACAGTGATGCTCGCTGTGAAACACTGGTGTTTTATTTTGCTTGCTCTAATCAAAGCCGATCTCAATTTCTGTTTTGGGGTGCCACAAATGACTGTGACATCCGGATCATGCTTTCCTTCCTTCCCATCCTTTCCACCTCCCTCTCTGTGAAACCGACTCATTCAGGCGCCTGGTCAAAGCACACATGTGCTGACGTCACGCGGGCTGCCTGTGGGCTGACGTCGGTGTTCAGACTCGAGCCATATCAGAGGGGCGAATGGGCCCCAGTCAGTGTGGCTGCCTGGTAGCGCAGTCCACAATGGCTCCTGTTCAGACCTCACGTCCCACAACCGCGAACAGCACTTGTGTGTGTGTGTGTGTGTGTGTGTGTGTGTGTGTGTGTTGTGTGTGTGTGTGTGTGTGCGTGTGTGAACTTGCATCAACTTTCTCATGCCAGACATATCTGATGCAACAGTGGATCAAGGGATCAGTGTGTCATTTCTGAGAATACTCTTCCCTATCGTATCCATTCACTGTGGACGAGGCATAAGTGTGGGCTGATAGAACCAGATGTGACTAGATTAGCAGCTGTGCACAGCCTCTGTTGTCTGCCGTATCATATCCAGTGGCTGTGAGAGCCCGACTTAGACAGAAGGACAACAAGCAGTCGAGAGGGGACTGTGCACTGATGGACAGACAGACGAGTTCCTCCATCATCCAAGCTTATTCTGGAGGAAAATATCAAGGGTCTTCTTCCCTATCTTCGCCTTGCCTAGTCTCCACCTCTGCATCTCTGGGAGCTCAGCCTAGGGATTGATGATGTGTCATTGGATCCTCTGGTGGATCAATGGGCTCGTAGCTCACTGGGGGCCGGCTACTGGCGATCCATCATCAGGGGTCACAACACATTTAGCCCTGTCTCACAAGTACTCATTGTCATTCAAGTGCCATGGTCAGGCACAGGGAGGAGGAGGAGAGCAGTGTTAAGTTATGTTAGTTGGCTGATTGAGAGCAGCGTGATTTCATCTGTGAAGCCTGTGATGGGGCTGCAACCTTACCGTGTCAGAAGAACGCTTTTCACCTTAACCACTTCATCCCAGGAGTCAATGAAACATCACCATATTTCTTTTATTTTACATATTATACATTATACATTTGTGTTCATTTGTTTGTGGTTGTGTATTTTTTTTGTTGTTTTTTTTTTTTACATCTAAAGGAACAAGATGATAATACACCTCAATGCATTTTTCACTCTATCAAGCCCAATCGTGCAGCAAATTTTTGTGAAGGTGAATGTAGCCTCATCTTTGTCCTTTGTCATGTTGGACTTAAGGTGCTGTCTCCTAAATGACGGCACAGTAGCTGTGCAGCAGCAGAACCTCCGCTGGGTCCAGGCTGCCACCTTTCAGTCGGGCTGCTGTCTGTCCTTCCTCTCACATCTGGATCCAATAGGAGCGGCTTCCTTCTCTGAAGGAGGGACACATATAAATAGCCAGGCAGCCGTAACCACACTATGCAGCACAGCCTGGATGTTGGTTCGTTCGTTCGCTGCTGTCCCTGTTTTGCTCTGCCAGCTCAGATATGGAGTCTGACATTGCCATCCTCCTGCACGTACCCCACCCCTGTGTCCCTCAGCTCCACCTCTGATCCTCTGATCCCTGGGCTGTGGTACGACTGACGCACGTACACTGAATGCTCAACGCACATCCACACAGCTCCGTGCCCATCTGTGGAAAGTTAGAGTGGAATGGGGCCAGGACTGAAACACAGGCAGGCAGAGAGGGTGGGTGGTGGGTGGGCTGAAGGTGGCCTGCGTGGGCTGAAGCCTGTGGGCTGAGGAGGGGAAATGCAATATCCTGGTTATAGCTGAACAACTGAATGTGCTGCTTTTATGAGATGCACAGTAACAGTTCCATAACTAGTACAGAGATTATATAACTAGATCATACCTTTTTTCTTTTACAGATATATATAGTTAAGTCTGGCGTCCTCATTTAGATGTATGATGTAGAAACAGGAGACATGTCATTTGTGAGGAGCAGCATGCAGGCGACTTTTCTCTTTTATCCCAAGACTGACCCTTGTCACTGTGTGTGTGTGTGTGTGTGTGTGTGTGTGTGTGTGTGTGTGCGCCACGGACTAAACACATGCCCCTTTTGTGTGGCACATGTGCTTGTCCTACCACAGAAGCCCAGGCCCAGCCCCACCCTCCCAAATTAAAACTCATTCCAGCAAGAGGTGGGTCTCTTTGGCTTTGCTGCGGCCCCTCAGTCCCTTCCCTCCTTCCTTCCTTGTCCCCTCGTCCGTTTGGGGCTGCAGCAGCAGGAGCGGAGAGAGGGCAGAGAGGGGAGGAGGAGAGGGATGGATGGATGGATGGATGGATGGATGGATGGATGGATGGATGGAGGGATGGATGGATGGAAAGGGGGGAGGGTGGGAGGAGGTGGCAGCCAAAGCACTTGCTTGAGTGAGTTTTAATTTGTGTGCTTACAGCAGAAGACGCTGCAGAGTGGTGTAGTGGGGGGGGTGCATTAGTGCTCATGCACTCATTCACCTCAGACTAGATACACACACACATCCTCCAAACATAAAAATACACACATGGTGACACTTATTATTGCACCCTGTGGTGTTGTCAGAATGGTTCTGGCACTGTAGTTTTTGTCTTCTCTCCTGAACCACTCACTCTGTGCACTCACTCTGATTGATCAGTTTATAAAACTCAGGCAGTCTAGAATGAGCTTCCCAGGTACACAATCTATTTGCCCTGCCTTATTTTGTCACTCCTTGAACAAAGATTGTCCGTCCTACACAAATAGCACCTTGCAAAAATGTTTGGGTACAAAAAAAAATCTCGTATTTCTGGACTACAAAGAGTTGGAGAGAAAAAAAAACAAACAAAAGTCATAGCAATGAATCTCATGTTGCTTTGAAAGCATGCCTCGAGAGTCTGCATGTGTGTGTGTGTGATGTGGTAAAACTACAGAAACATGGAGGTTGTGTTCCAGGGATGGAACTTGAGAATGTCCCCGTTCCCCTCTCGCTGGCCTCTGAGGAGGAGCCACCAGCGCTTGCTCCTGCCCCCGCTTTGCTCTGCTCCTGCCTTCCACTGCCAGACGCATAGCTTCAGTTTCCCTCCCAGGCCATGAGGGTATCAGGTTTGTTTTGGAGGGGAGGGGAGGGGAAGGGGAGGGGGAGGAGGAGGAGGAGGAGGAAGGGGACAGGGATGAGGAAGGCTGGTGTATGTTAAGAGGAGAATTAGGGGGACAAATCTTAGCGTGATTGCGGGATGGAAACGGCTAGACAGACAGAGGAGGGCGTATGAAGAGATGGAAGGGAGGGGAAAAATAGAACAAACAAGTCCCTCCTGGCCCGTTGCTGCCCCTGACCCCTCATCCATAAATTCTGTGCCAGCAGCTGGAGTTGTGAAGCGGCCATTTTATGAATGAGGGTGGGAAGGAGAGAGAGAGAGAGAGAGAGAGAGAGAGAGAGAGGAAGAAGGAAGAAGAGAGAGCGAGAGGAGAGGCGGGTCAGGTTGTGTGTTGTGTATGTGTGTGGGTGGGTGAGACGCGGCTCGGAGGCGCTTGTGGTAGGGTTGGTTATGTGTGTGTGTGTGTGTGTGTGTGTGTGTGTGTGACTGTTCGGGCTGAGGAGGAGCCTCGGGTAGGCCCACACACATACACTCTCGCCTCTTCACAGGCTTTGTGTGTTTGTGTTTTGTTCATGCTTCTGCTGAGACACTGTGCAGTCTGGAACAAAGGCCCAATTTGGGCTGAGCTTCCGCCTCAGGCTGCTCGCTTAGGAGCCACAGCAGATCAATCCTCACAATGAGAAGTAACAGGCACACCTCAACACTTTCATAATGTCTTCACCAGCTTTGCTGAAGAGAGACTTCTGGCTTTTGAGCTGCATTTGTTTATCTGTGAGGTGTGTTGTCGGTAAGCATCATTCTCATGCTCCCCCCGTTGTCCCGGTCGCACCATGAAATCTAAGCCACTGTTGTTTTAAAGTGGAGTCCCAGGGGCCTCACCAGACAAGTACACACTAGTTTATTTGCACTGTTATTTAGTATGTATGTAGTAAATAGAGACTACAATTTTTCTCTTGGAATCAGAATACCCAGACTTCCTTTCCTCAGAGGCGAGTGTTGGTGAATACACATTTATTCACATATTTATTTCAGAGACCTTGTTTCTATGACAGTATTAATTGGGTAATTGAGACTGTTTCCTTCCAGTTTCTCACTTTGTGTTTTCAGGATGCAATAGTCAATAGAATTGAACTTATTCTTCAAAGGCTTCTTGAGAACTGTATCCAGGCAAGCACCGTTTTTTTTCTTCCACTGTCACATTCTTCTTTTTGTTGTCTTCGAGGTCACGCAGAGTGTATCCTCTGTTCTCCTGTTCTGAGGCAGTATATTACATGGATGCTGATGACATGAGGCGTTGAGCTGCCAAGACGTATTGATCCCCCGCTCCCGTCGCTAGCTGACTCTTAAACCACCGACACAATGCTGGCATGGCCGTCCTCGGGTCTCTGCGGGGAGTTAGGGGCGTGCAGCTCTGTTTGATGCCTGATGGGACCAGGGGGGGTTTGAGACGGAGGGGGGTGGGGTGTCTTGTGTCAAGGGAGAGGGGTTGAATGTTCAGGCCTGCTCCACCCTTTCATTTGTATATCCCCCGGGTGCTGTAGCGCTAACCAAATAACTTACGGCTGTTGTTGAATAAGCCGACAAGACCTTTGTGAAGGCAGTGAGGTCAAGAATCAAGACAAGAATCGCCACAGATGGGCTGTGTGAGGGGATGAAAGTTTGGTTTAGCTTGTTCCTAAGTTGGCAGTCATGTTTTTGTTTGGTGGCAATTTAAAGCACGACCCCTTATTTCTGCTCTATAAGTTCTAAATGTTTAACACCTCAAAACACAAAACAGAAAGTTGTTTCTTATGTATTATAAATAAATAATTGATGGATTATATTTCTAAGAGCCTATCAGCCTAGAGGTCAACCTCTGTGTTGTCATGGTGATCCCAGCCCCCGTACTCTCACCCATACAGCATTAGGTAGCAGGTGCCATTAGTCAGTCAGTCAGTGCCGGTCGTGTAGTGCTGTAGGTAATGAGAGCTGACACAGAATGACAGTGCAGACAGGAGGGCAAGCTGTCACATGTTCAGGGACACGAGGACGTCCTCTGGTGTTGTTTACTCTTCACTGTGTACATTAACTTTGCTGATCCCGCCCCCTCACCCCCCGAGGCTACAGAAAAGGAGCTGCTCAGCCTGGAGACGACTCAAAACTCTTGTTTACGTGTTGGACGTGCTCTGCGTCCAAGACACATTGGGAACACAGTGTAAGAGCTGGGTGAGCTCACTTGCTCTCAGGGCAACTCGGTGAACTCGTGTTTTTCCCCCCTCGAGGACAGGCGATGCAGTAATAACATGCTTCAGGTGTGCCTGGCGTTGCCTACATGTAGCAGGAATGTGCTCCTGCAGGCAGAATGGGGCTGGGAAGAAATGCTGGAATGTCCCTTTGATCTGGAGGGCTGTCTGCTTCTGCCAATGACTCTCTGGTGTAGTGCTGAAACTATTTGTTTATTGAGGGTTCACAAAAAGTACCAATTTTGATAATCCATTCATCATACATGTCATTGATCGAGAAAAATTGCCAAACATTCAGTAGCGTCAGCATCTCAAACATGAATGATTATTTCAAATGGAATGTATTTGGGTTTTGGACTGAAATCAAAGAAAAAGTCATTTCGAAAGGTTATGTCCCCGATTCTCAGAACCTGTGATGGACATTTTTTAATTTCTTGACCTTTTAGAGAAGATATACTGTACATTCAGAAACAGAAAAAACATTTATTTTATGGGTGTGTCATTTTCTAATAATTTCCTAAGAAGTATTTTGGAACGAACTTTGTAAATCGTTAGTGATTCTTGGGAAATAGGAATATCCTACAGCTGTTCCATGTAAAACCATGAATTATTAATGTACTATTAGAAACTTTTATATACTATTTACTATTCATACAGTATGTGTAGAATTGTATGTTTGCCCGTAGCGAGATTGAATGTTTCATTTTCAGCTGAACCCGTGTGCTCTGACTGAAAGCCTCTTGATTTTCTTACTAATTCATTAGAATCAGTTAATCAGAAGTCTACCAATTTACCTCTGTCTCTCTTTCATATAGACACCTTTCCAAAAAACAATTTGAAAAACATTGGGACATTATTTTGAAATCATGTACCTGTAAAATAAAGTCAAATCATTAACAGATTACTCTGTAATAAAAATAATAATGATTCCCAGCCTTTCCTCCTAGTACCAAATAGATGACAGAAGTCTATTACTATATGGCTGCTACCACCTCCTTGCCAGCCTTTTCACAACCCTTTGCTGTCTGAGAGCTCAGCAGAGTACAGTGAGGCCCTGCAGCAGTGGGCTAGTTAGGATAGCAGATAGCTGTTGTGGTGCAACAGACTGTATAGGACACAGACACACACACACACACACACTCACACAACTCCTCTGAGAGGGGTCAGGGCAAAGTAATATTAGCTCTAATCAAACCACCACAAGACAAAGCAGTGCTTGGAAATTTGGCCATGGAAAAAGGAGTCAGAGCCAGCTCTTTGATGACTTTCTTTTGAGTGGTAGTTAAAGGATATGGTCTCCTGTTTCCTGTGTTTGCTCCGTCTCGCTGTGTGTGTGTGTGTGTGTGTGTGTGTGTGTGTGTGTGTGTGTGTGTGTGTGTGTGTGTGTGCGTGTGCGTGTGTGCGTGTGCGTGTGTGCGTGCGTGTGCGTCCATGTGTGTGAGTGATTGATGGCTCATTGATTGAGCAGCGTGCTCCCATTCCCTCTCTCAGCCAGCTATGTGTCCCCTGGCTGTCTGTAGCCAGCCCAGCACCGGCTGTTCGAAAGTATGTGAGTGTGTGTGCACATTCATGTTTGTCTAAGTGCATTCTGGAGGAAATCACTGATCTAGCAGGTGTGAATCCCGCTCTCCTTTGGGTTCTTGTTGTGATTTCATTATTAAAAAATGAGGACTAGACAATGTGTAACTCGGAGCACAGTCAGGCGCAGGCAATGTTTAACACCATGTCACTTCCTTAAGATAATATTGTATTAGGAATATAAACGTGACAAAGGGTCCTTGTGTCATCTGTTACTAGGTGTAGTGATTTTTTTTTATTATTTTTTTTTTTCTGAGCCATTTCCAGAGCTGCAGTGCTACCGTGGAACAGTAAATACAGCCTCGGGCCCTCCATTTGTTACAGTTCATGATGTGCAATTTGGCGGCTTTCAGACCAATAATAGTTAACAAGACATTTATGAAATAACACCCAACAAATTACTGCATCTGGGGACAGCAGGGATACAGTAGTTCTCAAGTAGATATAGAGCCGGCTCCTCCTGTGCACGCAGTGTGTGCGGTTGGTGCAGTGTCCTCTTTCCGCAGATTCCCACACATACGTGAGAGGAGCAGAGTGAGCTCTTAAGAATGGCATGAAACTGATGTAAAAGTGATCTGTTTGGGGACATCCCTCAGGCTGAATGAAACTGAGGATGAAAGAGAAGACTGAAATATTATCATAAGCAAGAGTTCAAACTGTGAGACACAAAAAAAGAGTATTGTGTACTTTGTGGTATATATGTTGTCTTTTAGAAGTGTTCTGTGTGTGCACTGCTGGTTGAATAAATGTAGATGAAAATCCTCTATGTCAATATATGCATTGCTGTACTAAATGTATCCATTTAAAAATAATATTATTATTGATTTATTCCTATTATGAGAAGCCATAGATTTTTTTAATCATGACGGGGGGGGGGGCTCTTCAGACCTGTGTTGACATTCTCAGGATGTGTGTGACATGTCTGCAGTGCAGCGTGCCTTTCTCCCAGGGCTTAGGCCCCCTGTTGGTGCTCTAATACTGTTGCAGCCTGGTCCGTTGAGTCGTGTGAGGTCTGGAACGACAGGGAGACAAAGGCATATTTTTTCTAAGTGGGGTTGCTCCAAAGTGGGCCACAGTGTTGCGTGCCCCCTGTTTATGTCCCAGCTGAAGGAGAAAGTTGTCTGTGGCCCGGAGAGGAGAGAAAGAGGGAGGAGGGGGGGCGGGGTATGGCCCACTGTTTTCAAACTGTGTCTTTATGTCTCCCCTGACTGCGAGTGTGCCACTGCATTTCACAATGGAGGTCATTGTTTGTTTGGGGGAGAAAGCGTGGGTATTTTGTTTCAGTCATTTTCTGGAAGTCTTATGTTTGACACGGTGGGGGCTTAGCACTTCCTGTGGTTGGTGGCTGGCTTGTTCTCTCTGCCCATTTTCTCTGCCTCTCTACTGGCATGTGTCCTCTCTGCCCTCTGTGCCATCCTTTGAATGTTCTGATTTACCATACGGTCACACCTGTAGTTTTTAATGATGCTGCTTCAACATCTTCGTAGGAGGACACACTAGATGGGAGGGAGCTTAGGAGCTGTAGTGCTCTGCCGTGACAGCCTGGGCTGAACATGGTTTAACATGTAGTCTTTGTGGAGTCCATGCAGGGTCACCGCAGATCCTTCTCCATCTGCCACAGTGCCAGCAAACCCCTCTACCCTGTCCCTGTTCCCCGCTGCAGCCCCCTCGATATCCTCCTGCGGTGCTATGATGACATTTCACCTCTCCTACGTGCACTGACTCCTCCTTAATCCGACTAAAAGCTAATCTCTAATGGAGGGATGTGATCCTGGACTGAACACTGCATCTGACTGTTGCAGAGCACAGGAAGGTCAGCTGATGTGGCTGATTTAAACTCACTCTTGTCACCTTTCCTGCAGCCCTCCTCATCAGACATGTAACACCTGTCTGGCACAGGGATCGATCCCTGTGATTAAGACCTCCCCAAACAGCCACATCCCTCAGCTACATGTATGTTCTTCCTTTTCTTCCAGCACATCTTTTTTATATTAGGCAATTATTTCTCAATACGCTTGTTCCGTGGGTCTCTCTTTCTCTCTATGTGTCTTTTTCTCTTTCCCTTTGAGCATCCTTTTGTTTCATTACTGGAGACATATCACAGTGAAGCCCAGCTGGTAATTTAGTGAGCTGTCTGCTAGTGAAAATGTCAGACCTAGACTTTCACAATAACAGATTGTGAAGCATGATGCACCAAACAAAACTCCTCACTTGGCTTGTGTTAATTAAGAAAGGCTTGCTTGAGGAAAAAAAAATTGTAGCATATGTGCAGTGTGTGTGTGTGTGCGTGTGTGTCTCATTCTGCCTCATGCTAACGTAGCATGCGCTGACCCATCGGAGACCACATGGTGGACATTAATGGTAACTAAGTGTGATGTGGCAGAGGGGGGAAACTATGAAGGGTACACTCTGCAGCCCTGTGTGAATGCCACGTCCTGTGAGTGTCACACTCACAGCCTGTAGTTTCCACACCAACGGAGGGAGACAACTCACACGCACCTCCATCAAAGAATAGATAGATAGATAGATGGGTTTCATTCCTTTATAGTTCTTTCGTTCTCCTTTCGTTTTCTTGCTCCTTTCTTCCCTCTCTCTTCCCTCCTCCTGTACAAGGGTGGCCATGTGAGCTGCTGAGGTCCCTAAAAGGGGGCAAATAAAGCTGAGTGTGTGTATGTGTGTGTGTGAGAGAGAGAGAGATGGAGAGAAAGAGAGAGAGAGAGAGGGAAACGGCCTGGCTGAGTGGAGAGAAAGAGAGGAGGAGGAGGAGGAAGAACTGAACTCTCCACCCACCCTGAAAAGAGGAGGTGAAAAATGGGGATAGAACCATGATGTCACCGGTAACCAATAGGAAGTGTGGGCTGGGGACTGTTTATGGCCCGTCAGCTGTCCTGCTCCATCCACATCCGCTGCCCTCTTCTGCTGTTGGCATAGTATGGCCAGGCACAGCTTTATCCATACTCTGCCCCATCGCGGGCCTTTGGCCTCTAGCCTCTGACCTTTGACCCCCGTGCCTACCCTAAGCCCTTGTAGCCAAAACTCCTACTCCCAGTCTCACGTTCTACATATATCATATCAGGCTGTTGAGCCCAGCTCCCTGTGTTTGATTTCCCACTGAAACCGTGTCCCTAAACTAAACAAGGAAGAGATTAGATAGGGGACTACAGTTTGTTACTCCAAGGATTTCCATGCTCTCTGTAACATGACTGTACTGCTTGTATTTAAGACCAGAGGTGAATGGGAGACTTGCGTCATGGTAAAATGTGATTACCACCGAAACTTAGGTTGAAACTGAGGAGCCGTGTCTGCGCTGAGCGTGTGAGTGAAACTGAACTGAAGGTGACGTAACTCCCAATTTGTTCAGAGACTTGTAAACAGTGACGTTTTTTACACTCCACTGCACAGGCTTTGTGCAACTGCCATATTTGGTGGTGTTGTTACCCAATTACCAATGAGGACAAGCTATTATGAGTTCACTGTTTACTGCACTGTAATGGCTTTTTAGTGTAATTGGTGCCTTTGCGTTTAAATGGTAACCCACACCGGCTGTTTGATTGTCACCTTCAACCACTTGGAATACAGGAGACATTTAAGGTAATGTAGCCCCTAATTTTGGTATTCAGGCATACTCTTTTATGTGAAAGGATCAAGGGAAAACTAGTACATCGTTAAACACTGCCAAACATTTCCCATCACTGTTACTCTTTGGCCTTATCAGTGTACAAACACGCCACAAAGTCATCAGTAAGTGCCTTTATTCCTCTGTGTTGTTCAGCTGTCCATAAAGTACCTGCAAGCTGCAAGCTTTTAACTCCCAGAGCAGATAGGAAATTGGCAAAACAAGCATGAGGTTTGTGTATTTACAGGTAAACCCCTGACAGGCCTCTTTCATGTGAAATGAAGCTTTGTATACAACAGATACTGAATCAATACAGTTGCATTTAACTGTGATACCATCTGGAACTATGCTATCTTATCAGACCATTACACTTGAAAAGGCTAGCCTAAAGTCTCAGTGCAGACTCTCCGGTTGGAGAGAATCAGTGTCCTGTTGTAACAGATGTTAACTCTGGGCACAACTGTCCCTGCTGAACCCGCAGCTTGTCCTTTTTTTTTTTTTTTAAAAGAACGAGTGCTGCCTCACAAAAAGGATCCTGTGTGTATCCTCAAGAAACTCACTGTGAAAATGAAATGAAATGGAGGAAAAAGGAAACCCTAAATCCAGATGTCATATTTGAAGTGGTTAATAGGACTGTACAGAACGTCAGGCTCCACTGAGGTGGCAGACGCTGAGGCATATAGCCCAAAGAGAAGAGGGAGATGCACTGGAGAAACGGGCTGAGCAACAGCATTTCGCCGCAGTCTGTGTGCAAGTGCCAGCAAGCAGCCACTGTCATCTGAAAGACAAGGAAACTGCAGTCAGACATACAGAGAGAGACTGCAATGTTCACAAAGCTATGTGTATGATGTCCGACTTGGTTACATGGTCCTAAATATGATCCCTGATGTACACATACAAACAAACATCAATCCTAACATACACATATAAAACATAACCAAACTGAAACGTAATTTCAGGATTTACAGTCCACTGACTATCAGCCGCGTAATCGACTAATAGCCCTCTCAGTGTTTGCAGAGCACTCCATTTTAACCTGGTAGGAATGTTCGCAATGAACACAAACTTATCCCCGTCAGCTTTTTAGCTCAAGGCAAATGTTGCTATGCTTAACCAGGATTAGGGCCTCCTTGAAGTCAATGTGAAATGAAGATGTGTCATTTTGAATCCAGACATCGTGCCAGCAGGGAGAATGTATGCCGGACAGCGTGCCAGGACGAAGTCTGGGCACCGTGTGCCGCAAAGCTGCAGATGGTCATCTACCGAAATAGACCTTGGCATCAGAGCCACTACTATTCTGATGCCCTGGTGATGATAGGCTGAACCAAGTTTGGGTACAGAGTAACAATGTTACACAAAAGTACTGCATATGTTTGCCTGCAACATTTCACAGGTACTGTAATTTAAAAAAAAAAGAAGAAAAAAACAAAGGTGTTTATAATTGAAATGCTGTAGAGTCGGTTTGAATGTGTAGAGAATCAACATTAGTCTGAATGGCTGGAGGTTCTCTCTGGGTTACTGCATATCTAGGGACAGGTGGGTACAAAGCCATGTGTTAGACTGAGCCTGCAAACATCCAGCACCTGAGCCAAATCATTTTATGTGTACACTTTGTTATGTTTCTCTGTTTCTCTTCAGGTCGTATAATAAAGCCAGTGTGTCATGGATACCATTTACACTTTATACAAGTAACCGACCATTAGTCTGATCTATCAGATCTATCTTCATGGGTGTCTCCTCTTCATTCACTAGAGGGATTACAGTGAAGTGTAGAGGAAGAGATGTGAAGGCTTGATGCTCTCAATAACCCCAACCAGTCACCCAGCCAGCAAAACAGCCAGGCCAGGGAACGCGACTTGCCAGCCAGCACAGCACAGCACAGCACTGCCAGGAAACACACTGTATTTAATGAAGCAGATCTGGGAAGTCAGGTATTTTTAGAAGCCACTTTTAGTGAGAGGAAACACCTCAGAATGTGTGTGAAAAAAAAAAAAAAACATTGCCAGAGTTCTCCCCGAAGTTGCTTTTCCCATACTAATGCCTGTTTTAGCATCTAGCTTAGCTGTGCAGCTTGTCACTTTTGGTGCCTGGCAATGACATGATAGTTTCGGTCAATGCCATTATTGAGCTTAATCAGAGAGGTGAAAACAAACAAAACCATTAAACTACAATTATTTTGAATTGCCCCTGCTGAATAGCTTGACTGTCACGCAGATTTTTTTCCTTGTTCAAACGACCCAAATCAGCAACAACCACTATGAGAGAATCCTCAGAATAAACTGGAGAGTTGTCTGATTTAATGAGGAAGACTGCCGCAGAGGCCTGCCTTCATGCTACAAATATGACTCCAGGGGTGCTTCTGTCCAGAGCTGTAGTACGACTCTGGGACTTCTGGCTTACTAGAAATCAGGCCTAGAGGGTTTCAGAAGTTCAGCTTGGGTCCAGGCTCAGTTATGGGGTTTGACCTCACTGGTCAGTTCTGAATTCTTTGTGAAGTAGCTCTTTATTACAGTGACATGAACGTGTTTATTTGCAATCTGTTATCAATGGTTATGTCCACTTCCTGTCTATGTTTGATTATTCTCTGTCAGTTGTTTAATCAAATAAACGACCAATCCCTTCAGCTTGTATGAATTGCCTCTGGCTAGAATTACGACATTATAATTATTTAAATGTGATATGATATCATGATACCTCAGTCGCGTGGTTAATATTGGTGTGTCCCTACCTATCATATTAAGGTGTCTAAGAACCAGAATATGGGCTTACTATGGCTATTACTGAACACTTACTTGTAAAGAATTACATCAAAGCGTATCAGAATATTCTTTGCCAATATATTCAGCATTTTGTTTGTAAAATATCAGTTAAAATGTATCTTCTTACTCACTTTTTCCACTGTTTAACATGTCTTTAATAGCTTTCAGACCATCCTCTACCTCTTCTGTGATAAAAGCACAAAGTGTTTTCACATGTGATGGTGATGCATACCTGTGTCCTGTTAGAGTGCAATCAACAACAAAGCAACAACAACAACAACAACAGCAGCAGCAGCTGCAGAATGGGATGAGGCCTGAGGGTAGAAGGAAGGGGTGTGTGTGTGTGTGTGTGTGTGTGTGTGTGTGTGTGTCTGTCTGTGTGTCTGTCTGTGTGTGTGTGTTGTTGTGACTGAACGCGAGTGAGGGGAAATGCCACGCATGCCTGAACACACAGACCAGCACATAGTTGTGTGAAAAACACATTGCTGGTCTTTAGTGGGCATGGGAGTGGAAGAGACCCAGAAACACTGGGACGGGGAGGAATGGGCTCACACACACCTTTGTGCACAGGACTGAACAGAGATTTAGCCAAGCTCTCCTGAGCCAGCTGTCTGCATGAGAAAATCACATCATGACGCTGTGCAGTGTTCCCCCTCCGAAAAAAAACCCCTCTGATCAGCAGAACGGTCGATCTTGCCGAACACGCACAGCTAGACACACTCTGTCTACAAAGGTGAAAAACACCACTTTAGATTAGATCAGTCCATCCTGGGACTTGAGACTGTAGCTGTAAGACAGCACTGGAATCTCTGATGCGGTTTGCCTTTGGCTCTGAGTGGAGGAAGCATCCTCTCTCTGGCCGTCTGGGCTGATGTGGTTTAAACAAGTGTCTGGAGTGATCCACTGGGGGCTCCCAGGGAGGATCGGGTTGCCGGATGAGGATGTGGCCTGATGGAGCTCAGGGAGCTGGGGGGGTCGGCCTGCGAACCAGGCTGCAGCAGCCCATGATAGGGCTGCCGTCTCCTACTGTACTCCTGTTCAGCTACCTTACTGTCTGTTACCGCTCTCAGCTCTGGTAACCTGAGCTCACTGGCTCTGACTCTGCACAGAGTGGGAGGCTTTGCATCCCCACAGTGCAGTGGATTATTTTAGTGTGCAGCAGAGTGAATACGTCGGTAAATAGAAGTGATGTAGAAATTTAATCATGTCCTAATGGAGCTATGGCCCTGTTTATATTGTGCAGCAAAAAAACACGGTGTGATTGACACTTAATGTGCAGCTACTATAATAAACTAATAAAACTTCAAAATCATACAGTCACAACAAAGTAGATGGTGGTAATGTTCTTCTTTTGCTCTTCAAACTTTAACTTTAAACTATATCTATACTTGCTTTTCTCAGTCAGATAAAATGCATTACTTCCTGCAGAATACTAAAAAAAGATCATCCTAGCTGCCTCATAACCCGGTCATGTTTTGTTATTTAGCTGGTGTTCCAGTTAAGGGTCAGCAGTATTTACAGGAATAATATTACTGAGGCTTGTTGTTGAGTAAGCTACGTCTGTTCAGGTTTTTCCTTGACTTATGGTTCCTCCGAATCTGTGGAAAAGCCATGCTTAATCACTATGGTTACAACCCCCCCCCCCCCCCTACGCCTGCTCAAGAGAGGACTTGTTTACCATCTCTGCTCCAGACTCAATAACATGTCAGTCATCGGAATTAGAACCTCCCCTGCCTGCCTGCTATTGGCCCAGCAGATAGCTCCCAGTTTAACCCCCACCCTCCTCTTCCCTGACACCCTCCTCCCTGCTGTCCCTCCCCCCTGAGCCCCACTGTGAATAATGAATGATTTCCCAACTGTCTGTCACGCTTCCTGCCTATCTTCAATGACACAGGGAAAACATAGTGCGCTTTGATATGTTATGAAGAATGAAATGTTTCATCTTTCATTGGATCATTTTTTATGCTTCACTATGGCTGACAACCATGATTGGTTTGGGAAAAGGATATCAGTTTACAAAATTTCTTATATTTCCACACCATACTTCACCTTCAGAGGTGGCAGTGGCCTGCTGGCAGTAAACGTGTCACCAGCCTCCCGGTGTAAACAGTGTAGTAGTCTACTTACACAGCGTGCTCTCGAGCAAACGGGGCATGACTCGCATTCAGATGAGAAGCATTGCTGCATTGCAATGCTTCCTCTCATGCACTGGCATTTTTATTCAGTAATGTCATTAATTTGTTTGAGAACCCAAAATGTGAGAACTCATCCTTCCACCACACACACACACACACACACACACACACACACACACACACACACACACACACACTTCTCCAAGTAGACAGTGTTGAAATCTAGTCATCTTGTTATCAGATAAAAGCTGTTTTTTTTTTTTTTTTTTGTCGATACAGACTGTGGTGAAATGGGAGAGGTAAGGCATGGTTGAAGGACTATGGGTCACGTAGCCCTGAAACCCCCCCCCCCTTTGCATTCTGCGCTTTAAGAAGGGGAAGGCAAGGCCAGCCTGACAGAGGAATAAATTTGATGCTTGCCACCTCTTTTGCTCAGCTGCAACTCACATCACCTTTTTTCTTTTTGCTACTTAACATTGTTGCATATAATTGTCGTCATTTTCCAGACATATATATTCCTGTTTTCTTATCTCACATACTTCTCCATGATCATGTCTGTAGCTAAAATAGCCTCCTCCTCTCAGGTTTCCGTAGCAATTCGTGAAGTTGTTATTGTGTTGTTGCAGCGGAACAAGGGATTAACATTCTCCCCCTTGAATCCTCTGCGGCCTGGAACATTCTGCAGATTCTTCACATAGTCCAGCGACTGGAGGATACCTTTGGAACAAAAAACAAACAGTGTCTCTCAGCCTGTTAGTGATGCCTCCTCCTCCCCCTATGTAACGGTGGTTTTAGGGATGCACCGGCTGCTCAGAAGGAAGACTCCTCAGCGCTGACTGTTGTCTCGTTTACTATTGATGAAATGGACCTGGCCACTCCTCGTGTCGCAGTGCTCTGGTGAACAGCAGGGGCAGGCCGGTGGTTGGCTATGGTGTCTGACCTGACTGTGTTTGCTCAGGGAAAGAGCAGGAGGGAGGGGGGTTGTGTAACTACTGTATGAGAGGAACATGATCATAAACCTCCCTACCCCCACTCTGAGCAGTTTGACTTATTTGACTCTGCAGACTCAGGTTATTGTCAAAGTTTTTGTTACCTCAGATTGCAATGTAGTCCCTCAATAATTGCTTAGTATAATACAGTATGGACCTAAATAGGGTCAAATATCAATCTGCTGATGCTTCTCATTTATTCCTGTTCATATCAAATACCCACTCAGGGGACTACAAGGATGGTGACGACTTATCTTAAGAGGAGCCCCTTGTTAGGTAGTCCCTTTCCTTTGAAGTAGTGGAAACCCACAATGCCCTGCATAGCTATCTGCAGAGAGCAGCAGCGTGGAAATAGGGCTGCATTAGGAGCATCTATAAATAGAGGATTGTATCCTTGATACCACCGGTTGTTTGGTCACACAGTGAAACCGGGTCGACTTATATGGATTTAAGGCAGCAACTCCCCCTCCCTTACGCTTTCTTCTGGCGGAAGGTATGCATGTTTGGAATTTCTCTTCATTGAGGAATCTGTTAAAATGATGCGGAAGGAAGGGACCTCCTCCAATAAGGCTCATTAGAGTTTGCCTTGGCTGCCCCCTTTTGGTAGGATTCCAAGAAAATGAAGCCTGGCTGATGTCTTTCTCGCTCGCTCTCTCTCTTTTTTCTTTTTTTTCTCTTCTCACTCTGGAAATGTGCAACACTGCTCTTCCTGCTTTAAACACGTTAATGTCAGCATCATATTTCCAATCAAATCACAGCTGTTATGTGAGGACCTGTGTGTGTGTGTGTGTGTGTGTGTGGCATTTGATGATGTAGTTTTAAAAAAAGATCTTTGCCGTTTGTTTTGGACCAGATCCAGGATAGTTAGATACAGTATTCATGAAGTACCGCAGAGCCAGTCAAGTCCTGGTGTGGCAGAATATATACATAGTGTGAAGCTATACTTAGCGCAGGAAAGGCCATACAGCTAAATACCCTACTTACGTACCGTCATGAAAATACTTGTTCCCGTAGTAAACTGCAGTGTAACTTCAAGGTGTCTTACAGGAAGACAATTATTGGAAATTCCTGAGGTGCTGCAGTGTATTGAACAAAAATATTGTATTGGGTCCGCTGAGTGAGATATTTTATTTTATTTTTTTTGGGAGGAAATAGCCAGAGATGTTTTGTTTTTTCTTTTGTCATAGAATTCTGAAGGAATTTTCCCAACAGACCATTTCACCTCTTCTGTACTGTTGGATGTGACTGAATGTGAGAAAGAATGACAAGTATTTGAGAAACTGTCAGGAGTGAGACTGAAGTTGGCACTGTGATGTGTGTGTGTGTGTGTGTGCGTGTTTGCTCTGCAGCATTTCTGTAGTGCACAGTCACACGCTTAACCTACACAGATGTTTTGTAAAGTAACATGAAATATTCATTAAGAGATTAGCTCAGCAGCCGGCTTCATTTTCTTGACTGATTCACAAAGCGAACCACCGATGCGCCGACACCCGCTTTTAATTTAAAAGCAAATAAACAAGCGGAGCTCCTTTCCTCTTTCTCTCTGGCACACGCAAATATTCACATACCAACATGCATGTGCGCACGTCACATGCGCGCATGCACACTCATTCTTCATCATGTGTATTCTTCTCTCTCTCTTCTAAGTGAGTGTGTGTGTGTGTGTGTGTGTGTGTGTGTGTGTGTGTGTGTGTGTGTGTGTGTGTGTGTGTGCGCGTGTGTGCGTGTGTGTGTGTGTGATGCAGTTGGCTCAAATAATGACACTGATGACAGGAAAGTAATGACTGTAGTGTCACAGACTTGCAAATTATATTATCACACATGAAAGTGGTGAAATGTGTGTTTTAATGTACGTTTGTCGGGGGGTTTGTATGATCGTGTGTGTGTGTGTGTGTGTGTGTGTGTGTTTGCGCACATTTCCTTCCAGCTCTGGCTTTGCACCAGGAGGCGGTTGCTAAGGAACCAGGAGTGCTGTGCCTCTTATTTCAGTTCAGTTCAGCTTTATTGCCCCTGTGGGGAAATTTGTCTTGCAGCAATAACAAAGAGCATAACAATAAATAGTAAACACTTAAGTCCCCAATATACAAACAACACAAGGTCGTTGGGGCAGGGCTTTGCTGCATCCACACTTTCTAATATGCAGAAAAGACACTTTATATTCTTTCTTTTCTTTTTCACAAATGATGACTGATTTATTATGTTACACATTTCCCCTGAAGAAACATGAACTCTTGACTCAGTCTTTCCCAGAGCAGCTCTTTATCTAGACAGAGACTCCTCAAACAGGGAACAATCATTAGCAGAAAACAGCTTGTTACCAGGCCTTTCACAATCATTCATCCAGGTCCACACGCTCTCCAGGTGCCGTTTCTGTGGAGTGGACTGGTCTGAAACTAGGACACTTTTGCCTGCAGTGTCTCTTGATTAGTTAGCAGTGGGAATCATCTGCTTTCTTCCCTTTACATCTGCTTTTCCTGAAATGCCCCTCTAAGAATAGGCTACAGACGTCTCCCGTTAGCCATTTTCATGTTGCACTGTAAAGTCAAGTGTAAAGCTGATGAGTTGGTAAAAATTTCCTTTACGAGTACTTCCTGGTAACTTTGGTCTTATCTGCGTCAAAGTTTGGATTTGGGAAGATGTAATTATCTAGAGATAAATGCTGATACAATCATGGTCAGGAAGCACAATTAGTCAAATGTCTGTCTCAAGCAATGGGACAATGCCATGTGTTATTGATAACACATTGTTTTGCGTTTTGGTTTCTCAGTGATCCTCAATAAAGAATGAGGAGCTTCAATTATTCATGTTGCTCAAGCTTAATTTGAAACACCCCACATAATAATTTTCTGACAAATTTTCTCACAGCCTTGAAGGATATTCAGCTGTTTGTTCTTGGAAGATGTAGTGACAGTGGCAATGAAACCATTTGCGCAGAGTATTAATCAAATTAGAGAATATTACTGAAGATTTACTGGTAACATATGATTGTAATAAATATTGGTGATAATATCGGTGTGACAACATGATTACATCATACCTGTCTCTGTCTCTTGTGCTGTAATCAAAATGTATATTTACTTGCATCACTTCATTAGGCACGTGTAACGTTCAATACAGTCCAATGCAACAGATCAACCATAAATCCTACCTTTACAAAGATAATAATGTTCAGTGTTTGAGTGGCACTGTCAGAGCGGTGGTAATCTAACTGCATGTTTATTAATGAGCTCGTAGTTTACGGTCGAATTGACCTGGACTTCATTATGCTGGAGATGTTTCTGATGTTTTGCCCACCATATTTACAAACATGAAGGGAGGAAGAATATTAGAAACACACTTCAGTATAATTCAGTCCAGTGCAACACCATCTCCAACCACAACCTCAGTAATAAACAGAGATGAATAAGCATCTTTCAGCAAGTTATAACAAAAGATGAACATTAGAAGCTTTGTATAGGAAGAATATGTGGCAGAGCTATTGCAGCGGATTGCATTAGATTGTGTACATGTGTGCTCAGGGAGTGTTTATACACATACTGTGTTTAACACGACTTCATAATTCTTGCCTGCTTTTCATCACGTAACATGTTCTGAAGCTACTCTACGCTTATAGACATTTAAATCACCATCTGTGCTACATCAGCTTTGGTTTTGTAACTTTTTGACCTTTATTGACCTTGATTTTGTTGTAACAGTGTCCAGCAGTGCAGGCTGTTTACACCCACCCAAAACTGACCTCTCCCCCATCTTTCTCTGTCTCCTTCAGTATGCCCAGAACACTGCAAGCTTGCCTGTACAGACAAGGGGGAGTGTTGCCACAGCCAGTGCCTGGGCAGCTGCATTGAACCCAACAACGACATGGCCTGCTCCGCCTGCCTCCACTATTTCCATGAGGACCGCTGTGTTCCAGACTGTCCCCCGGGCACTTACAAGTTTGAGGGCTGGCGCTGCATCAACATGGACCTGTGTTCTCAAGTGCACCTGCCCGGTGACACTCGCTTTGTCATCCACGGGGGAGAATGTATGCCCGACTGCCCCTCTGGCTTCACACGCAATGAGACTAATCGGTAAAGATGTACCCTTCACTTCTAGTTGAGGTCTGATGTGGAAATGCCATGCCAGGTGACACACTGAATGTACAAAATATTAGAAAGCGCTCCTTAAAATGAATCATTTTACATTAGGTCTGTAAGATTTCTGAAGGCTGAAGTATTCTTTAATTTTCTGTATTTTAATTTGTAAGGGATCATAACCTGATCTTCGTCACAGAGGGAGCAAAAGGTCTTAGTATTATTTATTTCCTGGCTAATCTTTCTGTAAATACATGTGTGGTTTCTCTCACTAAAGCAGCTTGTGTTCACTGTGTACTTGTGCATAATGAATTCATTTGCATAAAGTATCCTTTAGCTGAACTTCACCTGACCCGGCCCTTCACACGTTCCTTTCTTAAAGTAGGTCTGGAAGCTGGAAGTGCTACAGGTTAAGAGCGTGTTGGACTATTAATGATTCACGTTTATAACAGAAGGAGTGAACTGGTAGATTTTACTGATTAACACTCAAAGGTTTTAAGAAGAGGCCTTAACCGTTTTCTTTGGTTTACAACTCTGTATGCAGCCTTCCTCCCTGTTTTGTCTCATCAATTCCCAAACTTTCCATGCAGTCTGTCTGCTGCTGTAGATTTTTTGGCTATACCGCTGCTGTTTTGTCTCTGAGGTCAATACAGTGAGTCGCTCTCTCACAAAACAGAGTTCAGATGAGGGCCCATAAAAGATTATACTCTCCGTGTGAGAGTTGACCTTGTATCACGCAGTGAATTTATTTGCCTGAATCCCTTGGAATGCTTGGGAGACTGGGGAGTGGACAGATGATTTCAGGGTGAGGTAGAAAAGTTCGCATGAGATTTTAGTCATTCTCTGACTGTTCTTAACATTTTTCCATGTCTCTTTCTCCTTGCTCACGCCTTCCCTCTGCTTCTGCTGCATACAGTATGTTATGCAGTGCCTGCAATGGCCTGTGTGACAAGGTGTGCACATCCCTTGTCATCGACTCTGTGGACGCTGCTCAGTCCCTGAAGGACTGCACTGTCATCGAGGGCAATCTGGACATCAACATTCGCCGTGGAAGTGAGTGCATCTATGCAGAAGCACAGTACTTTTAACAGCGCATGCACAGAAAATTTTGCAGTATAAATTAGCTGAGCAGATGACACTACTCCAAGATCATCAACATGCGTCAGCCACAACTAAGCAGATAAAACACACCAGTGGTTCTCTGCTTTGAAACTGGTTTGCACTATCCAGCAGAAGATTTAACTCGGCTACAGTCTGCTGTACAGCACGCTATAATAAGTCTGTGCAGACGCAGTATAGTCACTTTACTACACTGTGTTGCATTCAGCTGCCCTGCAAATATTATGACTACTGAGGCAGATAAAGTACGAGAGCCTGGCGGTCTAAGCTGCTGGGATGCACAGGAGGGCCACAAAATCAACATTACATCTGCTCCCTGCACTCTAAAGCAATTATCACATTATACTATAATGCTGTTTATTTGCTCAGTTGACAGGGTGGCTCACAAGCTAATCTCCACATATGATAAAAGCTTATTGGGATATTTGCATTGAGAGCTAGTCCGGTCGTCCTAGCAGTAGCAGTAGAGGTCCTTGTGGGTTTTTAAACGTGGCTTTCATGTGCTGTTTTTCTCATATGCTGTAATGTATTTCTGTGTGGTTGGCTGTGTGTGTGTGTGTTTGTGTGTGTCTGTGTGTGTGCATGTTTGTGTGTGTTTATCTCCTGTCCCCAGATAACATAGCGTCTGAGCTGGAGAGCTTCATGGGATTGATCCAGACAGTGACGGGCTATGTGAAGATTCGACACTCCCACGCACTTGGCTCGCTGTCCTTCCTCAAGAGCCTGCGTTACATCAATGGGCAGGAACTCATCGACAAGTATGGCTTGTCTGCGCTGTTTGTCTGCAGCTTTTTTTTATTTTTTATTTTATTTTGCTTGCCTTTGAATGCGTGCGGTGACTGAGGGAATGAGAGGACATGAGCAAACCTCAGCCTAGCAGGGAAGCTGCCACCAACATATCATTGCAGTTACATACTGTACATGTCAGAGTGACTTCTTGTTGAATGAGCGTCTGCCCTTGATGGTGGATGTTCACATTAACATTAATTGAAATATCTAAATATAATTTACTAGATTTTGTGTCAAGCAACACTGTTTTCAGTTATTGCAATACTATTTAAAAATGATTAATAAAGTCATGCTGACATGCCAGATAAGTGAGTGTGCCCACTAATCTGCATGGAAAGTCTCAGGTCCATCATCTTAGACATGAGGGAAAGTTTTTTGGTAATGACCAAAGGGGTCATGGGAAAGCCTGTTGCTCTTCTTGTTGTCGTTTCTCCCAGGGTAAAGTTTCACTCAGAGGAATGCTGTTGAGGATGGCAGACATTCCCCTCGCTCTGGAGGTGTTCTGCTGCGTTACTTGGCCAGCAAGAGCTCAGAGTGCTAGCAAGACAGTGTTTCTGTTTCATTTCCTCCTCTGTTGAAACCCAGTCTCATTGTCAGACAGGCGCATAAACCTTTGCTCATTGATATCAGTTTCTGTTAGTGCTTAATGCTGCCACCAGGTGGCAAAAAAAACTCCTTTTAACCACATTTCTGACAACTTCAGCTTGAAACATGAAACATGTTCACGAAAACAATAAAGGAAAATATGTATGATGGTTGTAACCTACTCTTTATCTCCTTCCATTATCAGCATGTATTCGTTCTCCGCCATCAACAACCAGCACTTGCAGTACCTGTGGGACTGGAGTCAGCACAACCTGACTATTCGGGCTGGACGTCTCTTCTTTCGTCTGAACCCCAAACTCTGCATGTCTGAGATCCGCACGATGTGGGATAAGACGGGAATAACTGTGAAGCCAGAGCAGGGTGATTTCCGTAACAACGGTGAAAGAGCCAGCTGTGAGTATACTCATTGATTGAATTGATTGACCAATATTTGTGTTGTGACATTAAAAGAGCTACCATGAAATGTATATACTGTATGTCTCATTGAGGGTCCCCTTCTGTCAAAACAGGTGAAAGCCATACCTTGACATTTAAGTATAACGACACATTAAGCCATATGATCAACCTGACATGGGAGCGCTACAGGCCGCCAGACTACGGAGACCTTATCAGCTTCATAGTCTACTACAAGGAGTCGTGAGTATCTCTGAAGACAAACAACTCATTATCCTCTGTAACACTCTGTCATATGATAAAATTAACTCAACATTGAAAACATTTAGGACATGTCACTCTGAGCCACTTTGATTTCAGATGGTCTATAGAAGAATGTGTCCAGCCAAATATCTTCTTATTGTTTGAGATCAGATTTTCTTATTGAGGTGAAAGAAAAATGTTTGGCCATTGAAAAACTGTATGGTGTGCTTTGGAAAATGGTCAGCAGTAATGGGATACGCACCATTTGTAAACAGGCTTTTTTGACTGTTGATAGATGAATCTTCAAACGTGTCCTAAAATGTTTTTTACTTTCATACTAACAAAACGTTATGATATAAGTGGATGTAATTTTTTTTCTTTCTGCAAATGTTGGTCGTTTTGTAAATATTGGCCATGTTTTGTGTCTTTACCAGCCCTTTCCAGAACATCACAGAGTTTGACGGCCAGGATGGCTGTGGCTCAAACAGCTGGCACATGGTGGATGTGGATTTTCCTCAGGATAAAACCGATGACCCAAAAGTCAGTCTGCAGCACCTCAAGCCGTGGACCCAATATGCTATTTTTGTGAAGGCCATCACCCTGCAGGTGGAGGACAAACACATAAGTGGCGCAAAGAGTGATATTATCTACATTCGCACACGCCCGTCACGTAAGTCTGACCATCAGTCTGTTTACACCAGTGCTGTCGCTGTTTACCAAGTGAACACATTGGCAATATTTTAATATAATATAACATGACTTTGACATCATTGCAGTGCCGTCTGTGCCTAAAGACGCCCGCGCTTTTGCCAACTCCTCGACTAAGCTGGTGGTGAAGTGGTCACCTCCGGTCTTTCCCAACGGCAAGCTGACCTACTACCTGGTCCGCTGGCAGCAGCAGCCTGAGGACAGGGAGCTCTACCAACATAACTACTGCTCCAAAGGTCTGCATTACAGAAGGCGTCTCTTTTTATTGTCCGAGCGTTCCCACTGCCTCCTTGTCATCTAAAGGAACAGTTCAACATTTTGGGAAATATGCTTATTTACTTTCTTAATGAGAGTTAGTTGAGAAGATTAATACTGCTCTGGTGTCTGTATGTAAAATATGAAGCTGTTAGTCTGTTTTGCTGTTTTCTTGTGCTAACCTTAGCTAACGACTTGCTGGCTGTAGCTTCGTACTTACAATCAGGCATTGATCTTACTCTTGACAAGAAAGCAAATGAAGGTATTACCCAAAATGGTTACATTACCCCTGTGATACAGAAACAAATAACTCTGAGCAGGAAATGCAGGCTCTGATTATGCAGAAAGCTGTCCATCACTAACACTTTTGGTTTCCCTTGAAACAGAGCTGAAGATCCCAGTCCGGATCCCAGCGACGGGGCTCACAGACCAGGAAGAGAACACCAAGCCCACCAAGTCAGACCTGGCAGGGGCAGAGAAGGGCCCGTGCTGCGCTTGCCAGAAGACGCCCGAGGAGAAGGATCGGGAGAAGGATGATCGCGTCTTTTTAAAGATTTTCGAGAACTTCCTTCACAATGCCATCTTCCTGCCGAGGTATAGTAAGCCGCAGATGGCGATGCAATATCAGCCTCACAGTGATCTCCCTAAACTGTTTACAGCTCCTGCTCTGTGCCTCAAAGGCCATCAAAGAGCTGAACTTGTTTGCCAAAATGAGGAATGAGGTGGCTCCTCTGTGAAGCTTGACAGGACCCGAGCATGGGGCCGTCGGTGGACCGGACGGGGGCTGAGCCGGCCCGCTGGGCTCGGCCCTTTTGTTGGGCGGTGCAGATGAGGAGACATGCTGAGTAGGATCCAAAGCCTTCTTAGCGCTCTTGCGGCTTTCTGTTGCCGTGGCAACGATGGCACGGGGGATGTTAGGACCTAGCAGGCAGCAATTTAGGCAACACAAACAAACCCAGGAGAGAGATGTGATTAAGGAGTCTGAAGGGCCTAGTTTGGCTGCACACTCGTAGCTGTTTAGGCTTTTGTTCCCCGCAATAGGGACTGACATTTGTGTTGTGTTATCATTTAACTTGCTCGTGGCTCTGCATGTTTAACTGTTTCAAAGACTACAGCTCCTTTCCCCTCCCACACTCCTTTGTCCCTGTCACACACAATCTTTGTTTGTGAACTGCTGCCATAACGTATCACCATAAAAAAAAAAAAACGGATACCTTCGATACACTTGTTGCTTCTCGCCAAGAGACCCCAGCAGGTATCTTATAAATCCATATTTTTAAATGATGCCTGTATGCCTCCAAAGTTCATTCATTCAAACAACGTTACGGCGCCCCTGTTTCTTCTTTCACATTGCTCTCGTGGAATTGGATCAATATGTCTTTGGAGGGAGAATAATAAAACATAGCTTTCTGTTGTAATTGAACTCATATCTGCCCCTCTCCTCCCCCTCCCCCTCCTCCTCCTCCTTGCTCTCTGGCTGTGTTGATTTGTTATAGTATAGCTGTCTAGGAAACAGGCGGGTGGCAGGTCCCAGGCCTGCAGCGAATGGCTCAGCCTGTGTATGCACAGACTCTCCACTGTAACAGAGCCAGCATTATTACAAACCACTCCAGGGAAAGGCCTCGAAAATCGGGGAGGTTTTTTCAAAAGTTCAGGGTTTAGACCAGGGGTGAGGGGAAAGAGAGCGAGTGAAAACAGAAACAGAAAGAAGAGGAAATGTTTTCCATTCTGTCCCTCTCCACTCGGCACTCCACTCTCCTCCTCCCCTCGCACGCTCTCTTTGTCTGAGACTCGTTTCCTTTTTCTTTTTTCTTTTTCTTTTTTTTTTTTTTTTCTGGAACAAGACAGCTGCCAGGAAATGTACAGTGAATCCATCTGGAATTTAAATGAATGAGGGAAGAGCCCCATCAGTGTGAGAATACAAACAGAAAGTACGGAAGGCAGACTCATTTACTGGAGCAGAGGAGAGTGGCTGCTTAAAGGGGATGGCTGCCAGTATCTGTTAAGGAGACCTTGTGGTACGACCCAAAAACCTGTTATCAGCTGACTGGGAAATTTATTTGCTGTAATCCCCTGCTGTTGAAACTCATGATGAACACATACAGTTACCTCTTCTTCTGTCAGATCCAGAGATCTTTCAGTATATTCTGTTGTGGGCCTGCTGTGTGTCACTGCAGTTAAGGTCAGGCACTAATAATGTGCCCCACTGGCCACAGACTGGATGTGTAGACACGGCTTTCCTTTCTGGATTCCATTGCGTAAAGGTAGATCTTTTTTTAGCGGGTGAGGTCAGGACACCAACTGTAGTAACTCACTAGTTATAAGGTCATGCTTCAGTCAGCTGAGGAGCGTTCTCACAGTGTTAGGACTGCCCTGCTTAACCCTAACGCTCTTATGACATGTACAAAATTTAGATCCTCAACTTTTCTTTCATCTGGCCTCTCAGCGAGGTCTATCAGTGTCTCTCCCTCTGTCCCGTCGCTTCAATACAGGATAGTTCATGGTTTACGAGTCAGTGTGAATCCGACTCATGCATCTGTGTCTCTACTTTCCCGTCAGTTTTCATATGTTTTTGATATATTGTCAGAAGTAACTGTTTTTGAGTGCTGGACTTTGGATTGTACCGCACCAGTTGTGACTGCCAGAGAGGAATGTTAACATGTCGGTGCTACTCTTCTTTCCCACGGATCCGTCTGTGTCTGTACACTCCTCCTGTTGGTGTGTGTCTGCTCAGACACAAAAGATGCTTGACTTCAGCTTTGCTTAGTTAGGTCTTTTAGTTTAGCATTTTATTACTCCTGCTAGTGCTGAAAGGAGTAGTTGAGTGACAGAAAAGTAATCAGCGTCAGTGTAGGACTCTTTTTACAAGCAAAAATGACAAACATTATCCTTTTTGAGCTTCTCAGTTGTGAGGATTTGCAACTTTTATTTGTCCGGTGTGATAGTAAATTGAATATCTTTGGGTTTTTGGACCAAACTTAACCCAAACAATGAATCAAGCAATTCAGGACTAAATCGGCAGATTAATCAATAATGAAAATAATAATTCGTTTCAGCCCTAATTTCCTGTATACAGTATGAATCCTGCGCTTTATTTTTCTTTTTCCTGAGCTGAGCGATGTACGCTGTAATAAAAAACATCGTACTGTTCCTAACAATTCCTAAAGATTTATCACTCCACACACCGCTCATCACCTGTTGTCAATGCAGCTTTCATTTTCCAACTCAGAGCCACGACTCTTGTCTTTGTCCGTCCGTCTCACCTGACTTACCCAACAGCTTTCACGGGTAACTGTTAAAGGTGTATCTGGGCAAGGTGCCTCTGCTGCTGCTACAGTCACAGCTGTTACCTCAGTAATGATGACGTCCAGCTTCAGGCGGCTCCGCAGCTTATCATCCGCATTATGACAACATGTGTCCATTCGCCACAGTGTGGTCATTATGACTGAACATGTTGATGTCAGGAAGCTAAAAGCCATATTTCCCCTCACTCTCTTGCTCGCTCTCTTTGTCTCCATATTTCTCGTTTTTATACTCTTTCATTGTTGATTGGGATAAACTGGACAGCAGCAATGTTTCAGGTTTTTTTTTTTTCCTTGCTGTAGAAAAATCTCTCCGTGTCAGACTTTTTTTTTTCTTTCTCTGTCTGTCCACCTCGCTATGATCTGTCTGACCTCATCCTTCTACACAGCTCCACAGGGAGTAGTTTTCAGCATCTGGATGCATGGTGCACACACACACACACACACACACACACACACACACACACACACACACACACACACACACACTCACTTACTCCATCCGGTCCAGCAAGATGCCTAAGCTTTGTGGAAAATGCTTTTGGGATTTATAAAGCTAGAGTTATTTGTTACAATAGGATTTCCAATGTCTTGTATTGTCATAATAGCACTGACTGTATTTAAATCGACTTTCCCTCCGTATTGCAGACCTCCAGACCGTCGACGCAGAGATGTTTTTGGTGTGGCTAACAACACACTGTTTCATGAGGGTGCTGGTAGGGGGAACACCACCCTTGGCCCCGGGGATAACAGTACAGATGGCATTCCTCCTATTAAAGAGTACCCCTTCTCGGAAGACAAGAGCACAGCAGAAAATTTAGAGATCCCCAACCTGCGTCCCTTCACAGTCTACCGCATTGACATCCATGCCTGCAATGAGGAGGTGGGGCAGTGCAGCGCTGGAGCATTTGTCTTCTCCAGGACCAAACCTGCAGGTGAGAAACTGGCCTGGATACAATCTGTGATTGAGAAGTGGCACAGTGTGTTCTAACACCTTTTCTTGCATGTGTGTTTCCCAGTCAAAGCAGATGACATCCCCGGAAAGGTGATCTATGAGAGGAGTGAAAAGGTTGAGGGTTGTGTGGTGCTGCACTGGCCAGAGCCCATCATGTCCAATGGACTCATCCTGATGTATGAGATCAAGTTCCGTCTGGGAACTGAGGTGAGCCAGGCTGGGTATAATTAAAGATCCCCCCCAGACATATTTTAAGAAGTATAAGAATATAGTTACTTATTATGTATATATATATATATATAGTAAACATACTATTTGGAATAATCAATTTGTGTTTAAACTAGTTGTGATGTCACAAAACCCAATTCATATGAACACGTCTTAAACTCAGATTTAATGTGAGCACAGAGAAACATGTCATGTCGTGTGGTGTTAAACATACATCACAATGAACAACAAACATTCAAGTGAAGAAACAATAAGCAGAACACTTTAAAAGTCATAAATGTCAGTTCCCAAGACAGAAATATCTGTCACAAGTGACCAGTAACTTGTTAAACTCCCCTTTTACTCCCCTCACTTGACCTTGACCTTCAAACAGTAACCACAACATGTTTATTTTCTTTCAGCCTGAGAAACACGAGTGTGTGTCGCGCCAGCAGTACCGCGAGCACAAAGGAGCTCGGCTGACCAACCTGGGCTCCGGAAACTACTCTGCCCGTGTGCGCGCCACTTCTCTAGCAGGGAATGGCTCCTGGACGGAGAGCGTGTCCTTCTACGTGCCTCCGCCCAAACGTAAGGCAACGCTTCCTTTACTGATTTTAAAGCTAGATAAGACATGACACCTTCAGTCATTGCTAATCACTTTTAATTTCTCTGTTCTGTCTGACAGGAGACGATGGTGTTGCGTTTTATTTGGTCATCATAATTCCCATCATAGTGACAGTTTTCATCGCCAGCCTCACCACGATTCTCTTCTTTGTCAACAAAAAGAGGCAAGTGTCTTCGTGAACATGCTTTCCACATTGCCAGACAATGCTGCTCAATTATGCTGTTCTACCTCACTCTGCTCATGAAACTTAACAACCGGAGCAATGTTAATTATAGTTAATAGTTGTTGTTTTCATTAACATTCCCCTGTGGTAAAGAGTAGACTTCCTATGGAGTATTACATATCATTTTTACAATCGGAGCCGCCTGCTGGCTAACTGAGCTGTGTTTGTGTTAACAGGAATAGCGACAGATTGGGAAATGGAGTTCTTTATGCATCTGTCAACCCAGAGTACTTCAGTGCTGCTGAGAGTAAGAATATCGAATATCTTCTCAAATTTTCACTCTTATATTTCGGTATGGGTATGTGGTGTTGACCCGCTGTCTGCTGTTGTCGTGCCAGTGTACGTCCCGGATGAGTGGGAGGTGGCCAGGGAGAAGATCACTATGCACAGAGAGCTGGGCCAGGGCTCCTTCGGCATGGTGTACGAAGGCATCGCCAAGGGGGTGGTCAAGGACGAACCTGAGACGCGAGTGGCTATCAAGACGGTCAATGAGTCCGCCAGCATGAGGGAGCGCATTGAGTTTTTGAACGAGGCCTCTGTCATGAAGGAGTTCAACTGTCACCATGTGGTACGAGGGACACGTCCTAAAATGGTCACCATCAGGCACCTGAGAGAGAAAAAGCCTGATTTAAATGCACAATATGGCTAAAAATAAACCAGCACCTTGATATATTGAACCCAGTTCCAAGACAGTGCTTTTGATTATTATGATTTCCTAATTAATCTGCGCAGAAGTAGAAAGAGGTCAGCATGTCACGAGCGCTGTGAGTACGCTGCGGTTGTCTTTACAGCCCGAGGCAGGGTGCAGCCTCCTGGAGATTGTGTACATTTCTCTCATCAGCATGACCACAGCCTCATTAACTACGTTAAACGCATGTGTTCAAGATTTTCCCTTTGGAAAGCTGCTGTTACAACCTTTTTATCAAGTCTGGCTGCCAAAAAACCAAACACTCAATTATTAAATTCAATTTGAATAATTTTAAAAGGGAATGGATTTTTTTTTTTTTTTTTTTTTTTCACAATCTTCAAAGCAAGTTAAAGAGAAACTTTGATTTTTCTAATACAGATCTGAGATACGAAATATAAGCAGCTGGAACGATTTTTTGCTTCTGCGGGAATGTAGAGTAGACTACCTACTCTACCTTATATGCCACTCATTTTATACAGTAGGATATATACTACGTGTATATACTATATACTAATCTTTGTAGTAATCTGCTGTAAGGAAACTTGCTCTAAAAACCTGTTTTGAATTAGGTTGTAGTATGGATTTGGGATGCAACTTTTGACTTGTCCCACCTGACCTGTGCTGTATTGTCATTGGTGCAGGTGCGGCTGCTGGGCGTCGTCTCGCAGGGACAGCCAACCTTGGTGATTATGGAGCTGATGACACGTGGTGATCTCAAGAGCCACCTGCGCTCTCTGCGCAAAGAAGTAAGAAGATTTTCCCACACTCTCACACACACACACACTCTCACACACACACACACACACACACACACACACACACACACACCTGTCCCTCTTTGTTATGTCTTTCTTCTACATTTCCACACACAGCATCTATCCCTCAGTTTGTAGTGCTGATCTGCTGTGAGGAGAGAAACCTGACATGAAGACAGAATGAACAGTGCTCTATTGTGCTCTTTACCCTCTCACCTCATCTCCTCTCGCTCTGCCGCAGAATGCCACCAGCCAGGTCCTACCCCCGCTCAAAAAGATGATCCAGATGGCAGGGGAAATTGCTGACGGCATGGCGTACCTAAATGCCAACAAATTTGTCCACAGAGATCTGGCTGCCAGGAACTGCATGGTAGCAGAGGACTTCACTGTGAAGATTGGAGGTAAGTCAATTTAATACGATGCCTTCAGCCTCCCTTGGTTGCTCAATGCTGAACCCACTCTGCTGGCCTCAAAAATAAGTGTAAGGATTTCAGTGAGTGCCTGAAGCAGTGGAGTCTTAATGTAGATGGACAGAGGGAAGGAGGGAGGGAGGGAGGAGGTGAGGGGAATGGATGAGCTCTCTGGAGCTTCCTCTCCCACACAGAATGAGTGATATTCAGTGGCTTCCCCAACCTCTGTTTTCATTTTTTTTCTTCAGATTTTGGCATGACCAGAGATATTTATGAGACGGATTACTACCGAAAGGGAGGGAAGGGCTTGCTGCCTGTCCGCTGGATGTCTCCAGAGTCGCTGAAAGATGGCGTGTTCACTACAATGTCTGATGTCTGGTATGAGAACACATCACTCTCTTATACACACACACGCACGTACACACGCACGCAAACACACACACACAAAAAAAGCCTGTATTATACATGTATAAACCCTGCCTTAATCCTGGGGGCTTGCAAAATATTCCAGAAATGTCTGCATATTGTGTGTCTCTGAGCATGTGGAGATTTTAAAACAGTTCATGCTGTGGAGTCAAAACTTTAAAAGCAGACAGATCACTTCACAGCCATTTTTTACTTAATAGTTTGAACATGCATTTCCTGTCATGACAAAACCATCAAAATCCTTTGGTTTCCAGCTGGTTCTCTGGACATTCCTCTCTCCATGACAGAAAGTATAGAACAAGATCCTTCTGTTTTTTTTTGTTGTTTTTTTTCCTGACACCTTTTGTATTCCAGCCTTTGGTGAAATCTCAGGAATGATATTGTTCTAGAGACATACAACTGTTTACCAGCTCCCTTGCAAGTTTTTTGTTTCCCAATTCCGTGTCCCACGGGCCAGTCCCTAAGAGTGGGCTTAAACTGCTCCAGATGTTCTCAAATGAGAGGTTGCAGTGCCAGCACAAACCCACCTCCACATTCGCTTACTATTATCTTTCTCTTTGATGTCGTACAGATGAAGTTTAGTGTAAGATGAACCCAATTCCGGGCTCCCTAGGACTCCATGAGTAGGTGACTTTTATTTTGTTGATCAAGAAAAGCTGTCCGACTGTGGCTTCATCTGTCAGCGCAAGACAGTTTCAGCGAGTTATATGCAGTGTTGTAACAAGGCTGTTTTAAAGACTATCGACTGCGCTCTCAGAACTCGTGCCAGTGGTGAAAATATGATTAGCAAGAGCGAGCAAATATTGTGGTCTTTGTTAGCCAAGTTAAGATTTTTTTTGTCTTGAATATTTTCATGGTTGTCTCAGTGCAAGGTAGCTTGAGGTCAGACTGAGGTAATGTTTACTGTAAATACTTTATACTTAAGCTTGTCCTGAATTGATGAAATCATTGTGATCCACTGAGCGGTACGCTGATACATACCTTACATTCTTTCTTACATTTGCCTTCTTAATCATTAGGCTGACAGGTTTTAGGTTTAACGTGATGTAGAGAAGTATCTGCTCAGTGGTGGTTTTCTTATATTGCCTGCCAACATTTCCAACTCAGTAAATGTTGACAGGTTACACTTGCTCTAGGGCTGAACAATATGCAAAAAAAAAATCATTGCAATTAATTAAACAGCTTACTTTTACACTTGATGATGGAGGAATTTAAAGGTGCAGCATTTAAATCAGCATTAGTCAGTTTTTTTGGTACTTTGGGACAGAAATCCACAGCAATCTGAACATTACACATTACATTTTAATATAATGATATTTTTAGTACACAATTTGAGAACACTATTTACATAAATTGTATCTTAAAGCTGCAGTGATAGTTTTTTAGGCCACTCAGGAACAGAAAAACAATCTGTAATCACAACAATGAAATAATATCACCTCACCTTCAGACCTGTAGAGAACTGCAGAGTCAGGTAGATAGTTCTCTCTGGGCATCACCTCTCACAATACACAGTAATTTAACACAATGTTGGTCTAAAAATGTTGTTTAGTGCAGCTAGATATTCTGCTTGTTTCTTTGCTGTTTCTTTGCCCATTAACTACAAATCAGGTACAGACTACAAATTCAGTCTGCACTCAAAGTTGCGTTACCACACAACTATGGTAACTTCAAAAATAGAATTTACAACAATAAAAGAAAGGATAAAACCTAACTCAAGCAAGTAAGTGGGTTTTTAGTGAAGCAAAAAGATCCAACTGGCTGCTTGAGAGATGGTTGAAAGATGGTTGGCAGTAATGGAAGGTATTGTGTAAATGATTTTTAATAAGAGGGAAAGTGAAGAAACCGCAGAACCTCCTGCACACTGTCAGTCACTTTATTAACAGTTTGGTCCTCAGACTGTCATCAGGTAAAATGTATTGATTTAATTATAAAGAATTTTATCTAATGTAGGGTCAGGGCCAAGTTATCAATAGTAAAGTCAATAAATGTGATCGACTGTCTGCGGGAGTCTACAGTCGAGAGTTTGATCCTACAGATGCAGTAAGTTTGTTCTAGGAGAGGAAAAGTCAGACACACTAGTTTGCTCCTTTTTAAAAGAAAACATTTATTTTGAAGGAATGAAAAAAAAAAAGCTAATCTACTTGGGTTTTTTTACCCACATCCCACTTTTAGAAAACTTTTTCTGATGTTGCACTCAATGTAAGCAGCACTGAATTAGCATCAGATAAGAGGCAAAAAATGTAAATATATTTCATAAAATTGTCATCTCATCTCCCGTCGCAGGTCATTTGGTGTCGTGCTGTGGGAGATCGCCACCTTAGCAGAACAGCCTTACCAGGGCATGTCCAACGAGCAAGTGCTGCGCTTCGTCATGGAGGGAGGACTCTTGGACAAACCTGACAACTGTCCTGACATGCTGTGAGTCTCTTTGTATCTTTGACCAATAACTGTGCAATACCACCCATTTCAGGCCTTCCAGGTTTAGGTTGCAACACCCCCCGAAGGATGTATTGTTTTATCCTCTACTGCCACCACCTTGCACGCCTTCGGCCCCATTAATATTTTGCCCTGCGTTTATTTTAAGTTGTGGTTCTAAGTGTGTGGGATATCATGTGGTGTGTGTGCTAAGGTAGAGCCAAGATGAGGCCTGACATTAACGTCACAGGTTAAATGCGGCCCGTTGACAACATAGCCTCAGTGGTCAGCTGGCAGTGAGAAGCCTCCTCACCCGTCGGCCTCGGCCCATAGAAGGGATGCCATGACCTGTGTGTGAAAGATGCCCTTCATTCCTCCTGCCGAGAACGGGCATGAGTAGGGAGATGGTGTCTGTCCATCAGCAAAGGGAGTCAGAGGGACAGAATGTATTCATTAATGTATTTATAATTCATTAATGAATCACTCTGGCTGTTAGAGAAGAGAAAGCGCAGCATGGCCTTCTTCTTGTCAGCATGCAGCGCTGCATATATGCATTTCTCCTCTCCTCTCTCTGACCTCAATAAGAAGGCATTCTGCTCCCTCCCCTCCCACTCTCCATGGCTGACCTCACCTTAGAAAGAGAGTGCAAGCAGAAAAAAAAAAGAAAAGAAAGAGGGCCGAGTGTTGTGCAGACACAAACCTCTGGTTTCTATGGCAGCCTGACTGTTTTGTCCTGATTACAGGAGTGTGTGGATTGTGTTACAGAGGTGGTGGGGTAGCCTCCGGGTATCTGAGCTACACACAGGGAAGTCAGGCTTCTGCCACTGGTAGCCTCTGCTGTAGTGACTTAATGGAGATTTCCAGAAGATTGCTGAAGTGTAGTGAAGCCAGAAGTCCATACAAAGACTGAATAGAAGGATACAAGAGGAGGAAGTGGGCAGAATAATAGACAGAGGGATGAGTCACATTTGGAGAGCTTTGAACATCTCCTCCTTGTACTGCGTTTCCCATGGTCAGGTAGCTGTGGGTCAGTGATTGGATTTCCCATGTTTCTGTCTACAGTTTCCCTCAGACAAAAGTGCATTCTCTCTCTCGCAGGGTTGGGCGAAAATGAAACACAGACTCTGTGTTTGTATTTAACGTGATGATTTATTGCGGAATGTTCAGTATCACTTACAATGCTATTATACATAAATGATTCACCACACCGGGGAAGCTGGACGTGTGAAGCTCTGTAGTTCTGTTGCAAAACATTCCTGTTTAGCTTTATTAACATCCACCGTAGATGATCGGAGACTGCTCTGAACTCACACTAGGCCTTACAGTGTGTCTGTTTTTGATTTTTATCAGAGTGTTTCAAGGACTTTTTGTCCATCTCTTTGGCTGGTGAAATTTTGGCTGTGTCTGTGCAAATTGTTTTCTAAAAAGCCTGACTGCCTCCAAACCTCATCTTAAAAGTACCATTTTGACACAGTCACTATTAGATATTCGCTTATAAAGCTCAGAGTTTATTGATGTGACAGAGAAGTATGTTGACACTTACAAGGGGGTTTGATTCCAATTCACATTATCTTTCACTATACAGACAGTCTAGGGGACACAATTACAGGAGGATACAGCTACAGACGTATAGAGTTACAAAGATATCAAGCTAAACAGATAAAAAACATAGTGAAGAGCTGAGGCAGCCATCTGTGGCGCCATCTTGGTCTTCAAGTTAAAGACCATTTAGTACATTAAAACAGAATTTAGATACTAATTGTACCAAAAAGCTTAACAGAGTTGGGGGTTGGAGTTTGACCTTGAGGAACCCGTCTTTATACCAGCAAAAGATCATAGCGAGTTGTTCTTAAACAGTACCTACATATACATCCCATGTACCGCTTTGAGCTTTTACATGTTGCTAACGTCACTGATGACAGGTCAAATATGAGTCAATTTAGCTTAATGGCAATAGCATGTGTCTGTGTGCCATGATTGGCAGGATGCTGACAAGAAGTCAGGATTTACTGCAGTGTTTGTTTTCTAAATTTGCATCAACAAGCCTCGTGCACAGCAACAGATGGCGGGGGAAGTGTTTTCAGCAGGCAGGACTATGCAGACAGGTTACTCTGGAGCGTCGGCCCGGTTCCAAGCATTACACGTCTTTTCATGGGAGGTCTTCGCTGCCTGGGTTTGGACATCTGAACGTCAAATTTAAGACACTTGCTGCGCTGCTGAAAAACAAGTCAGAGCCCCCCCACCCCCCACCCCCTGCTGCGACAGAGTACGAAGCGAGGCACGTGCTTAGGAAAGCTCTACCCATAATTCCTCTGTGCGGAGAGGAGCTGGCACCCAGCTGCAGAGGCTGTTGTAGACTCCAAAGAGACCACTGGGAGAGAAAGAAAACAAGGGAGAGGGAACAGCAAAAGTGGAGGAGAGATGACCGAGGTGTTTATGTCAGCAGGCCTTAGAGAGTATTCTTAGCTTGTTTGTGTATAATTGAAGTTGTGGTGTGTGGCGTAGCACCACACAAAACTGTAATAATTCTCCCTTTTATGATGTTGTTTTGACATTCCAAAAGCTGGGCTGCTGGCCTGGCACAGTAACCTTACATATGATTAACTGTGCTGCTGAGTACATGCTACATTACTGATCTTACTGTATGTGTAGTCATGTAGCAATAAATATATTATATCTGCATTTCAGATGTCTCAATCTAACTGTTAGAAAGAAGAAAAGTTTTTAAATGTATGTAACTAAAAGTATTGTTGTTAGTTTAGACTACATCTGCATGTCTTTGTACTTTTTCTACTATTTCAGTGAACTGCAGTTAATGAATCATTTCATTGGACAGTATTAAGAAAGATGGTTAAAAACTCGGCATGAAATTAAATAGCAAATCGCAAAAATGGGCTAAAAATTACATTCACACCCACTAACTTAGGTATATTAAACATAATGCGAGTGTTTGAGCCTGTTTACCTGGATGTAGCATTTTGTTTACTGTCGTGAAAGGCACAGAGTGAATGTACAAAAAGAAAACAGGGAAAAGGATGAAAGCATTTGTTTAAAAATTTGCTGTAGTATTGTAATGTACTGTCTACATAATTTGTTCTTAAAGATCAGTCTAGTAAACTTGAGTTGTAGAGATGGGCTTAAACATCAGTGTTTCCTGCCACCTGCTGGTGAGAAACATGTAGTCCTCCCACTCAAGGTTAGGGTCACATTTTTGACAATACTCCGGTTCCTAGCACAATTACACTGTAAGAGATGGGGACAAAATCCACAGTTCTCATTATGTTCAGCCAATGTTCAGCAGTCTACGTTAAATTAAGTTGGTATCTTCTAAAGGTGTGATCTTAAGTCATAGTATGAAATATATGTGACTATTATATTAGACTTGAATAAACCTATGCTTTCGTAACAAAAAACTTCAAAATGAAGACTCCACTGTACATTACTAACCCTGTTATCTACTGTACGTCACTTTTAGGTTTGAGCTGATGAGGATGTGCTGGCAATATAACCCCAAGATGCGTCCGTCCTTCCTGGAGATCATCAGCAGCATCAAAGATGAACTGGATCCTCCCTTCAGGGAAATGAGCTTCTTCTACAGTGAGGAGAACAAGCCGCCGGACACCGAGGAGTTGGACATGGAGGTAGAAAACATGGAGAACATTCCACTGGACCCTGCATCCGCCAGGCAGCCCTCAGCTGCTGCCGCCCCCTCTTCGGGGTGTACGGGAGGCACGCCGCCTCCTTCTACCCAGCAGTTATCCCCCATGCAAGGCCCGAGTACTCCATTACTGGGACCTATGTCTCCCTCATCCCCGGGCACGGTCGCCTCAGCCTTGGCGTCTCCAGGCCAACCCTTGGACAAGCACTCAGGACATGTTTCGGCCAACGGGCCTGTGGTGGTGCTGCGGCCCAACTTTGACGAGATACAACCCTATGCACACATGAATGGGGGCAGAAAGAACGAACGGGCGTTACCACTGCCCCAGTCGTCGGCCTGCTGATATCAGACCAGCCCCTCCTCCTCCTCTTACACAGGGTAACACAAACCTCTCCTCCATCTCTTAAGGAGGGATGGATGAGGTAAGGAATGACTTTCTTCTACTGTGTGCCAGTAGATGGTCTCTCCACTCCTTTAAGGTCAAACTTAAACTCTAAAAACTTAAACAGAAACCTGCTAAAGCATTTGGAGTTTGGTGGCTCAGACTCGACACTGGGGAACTCCTTCCTGTGCAGCCTGTATTTCAGTCATTGTTACCTAAGTCCTTCAAACAATACAGGCATGTATCCTGACTTACAGATTTAGACATAAAGAAAATCATTTTTTAGCATATCTGCCAGCAAATCCAACAGAGGAGCACTTTTTTCCCTGATGATTTCAGAGAGGATGTTGTGGATATCCGAGTGTGTATTTATACAAACACATGATTCTCTCTCTATAATATGGTATAACTCCATTTCTAAAATGACTTTCCATCAAAATGACTTTGTTTCCATGAGCAGATTGGCTCATGCCACGTGAGGATGCCTCAATTAGAAAGTTTGGACTAAGATAATTGTTTCATTTTCCTGTTGATATTTCTGTGGGTGTAGATCCTGTCAGGAGTGGGTCGAAATGGAAGAGGAGGGCCTATTGTGTATCTACCAAAATGTTGCCAAATCGAGCTTTTTCTGCAATTTCATACAGGTCTCCCTTCTTGTTTAAGGCTGTGATTCAGAGTTGAGATAGGTTTCTCTGGGAAACAATACCAAAATTGTTTGGTGGTGTTCAGACTTCATGCTTATCTTTAGCAGTAACTGCTCCAGCAGCAGCTGTGTGGGTGTGGGGGGGGGGTGATAACAGGACAGAATACAGTGTTACTGTTGAGATGTGCTGCATTCACACCTGCAGTCAAAGTTTTCTCAGAATATGCAGCGTCTGCAGCGGGGGTGGAATAAATGTAACAAGCTTGTGAGGAGAAACACTAAAATAAGTGAATTGCAAACAGAGTATAAAATCAAGGCTGAGTTTATTTCATTCACGATTTGAAATGTAAGCAAAGGCATCTTTAATAAAATTTTGTTGATGTTCTTTCACTCAATGGACAACAATATCAGTATGAAATCTTAAATAATTGATAATAATAAGTAACCACTAGCATTACCATGATGGCAACAAGATTTTTTTAGAGGGATAAATTACTTTTTGAAACATTTCAAAGTCTCATTGGTTCCAGCTCCTCAAACGTGAGGATCTGCTGCTTTTGTCCAGTGTCATAGTAAACTGGTCATGTTTGGGTTTGTGACAGTCGGTCAGTTGGTCATCATTGGAAGATTAACTGATAATGAAAATAATCATTCTTTGCGGCCCCCTATTTTTCATATAATTACATTAGAAAAACCTGCATGCTGTTGCTGATGATGGGCTTACCAACATTTTCTGTTGCACCACCCGAATCCCTTCAGATCTAAGAATAACTTTATCCCTTCATTTCTGTCATCTTTTGAACATCTGAGGGAAGTACACACATGTGACTTGAGTCAGCCAACTCTGAATCACAGCCTCGGTCTGTCTTTGTTTTAATAAAAAAAAAAAAGAAAAGGAAAAAAAAAATAGAAACAAAACATCAAAGCATCAGAAGTCCCACACTGCAAAACACTGAACTTCACAATCAAGGGATACGACTCTGCCTCCACTTTCATTTACTCAAACCTTATCTGACATTTTTTTAAAGTGTGCATTTCATGTGGGAGGTGATAACTGCTATTCAATTTAAATGGCACCAAAAACATCACAACAAACAAACTGAGTCTGAGACCTGAGACAGAAAATGAGAAGGTGTTGGATCGGTAAAGATTTTAGTAGCCTAGAGACAACTTTTAAGTCACAACAGGTCTCTTTTAGAATAGTCATTAGTTTCTCTACATTTCGAACACATATAAAGGTCTTACAGTTGTATTTTAGACTGCAGGATCGTTTTTATACACATCATTGATTTTGTCACTTTTTTAAACCTTTTTACGGTTCAAAATGTTTGCCTCTATGTCTGTACAGAACAAAGCTGCTATTTTATTCTTTTTCTCTTTTGGATGTTATATATAAAGGAATCCTTCAGGTTTGGTACTTTATGGTCTCCACTACAGTCCATTTCTTATATCTTCAAACTCTGTTTAAAAAAATAAAATGAAAATAAAACTACAAAAAATAAGATGATTTAGATATAAAAACTTTTTTTTTCTGTTACCCCAAAAGGTTTTTCTGTAACACTACATTTTGTTCATTGCCTTTTATTGTTATGAAATGTTTCTTCTGTATTTGTTTTGTGGATGTCTATATTATTATTATTATTATTATTATTAATATTAATATTATTATTATTATCATTATCATTATTATTAATATTATCATTAATTTTATTATTTGGAATGGACACCTTAGCTCGATGTGTGAGCGTGTACTTTCTGCACCCTTTTTGTACTTGTTGTCTCGCACTGCGCCTAGCATTGCCCTCTAGGTGCGACTCAATCTCAGGTCAAAGTAAAGGCTTTGCTTTCTCCACACATTCTCATGATCGTCCTCTACTTGTCTAACCTTGTAAACCC
>NW_019524741.1:235013-266473 GCF_002814215.2 Seriola lalandi dorsalis | reverse complement strand
CATGCGCCATCATCATGTTTTGTTGAGTCCAATAGTGCCCGCTTTCCTTCCCTCTGGCCCCTCACTGACCTCTACGACAAACTGTACCCGTTTTCCCCCTGGTGCCTCCTTTTTAAAGTCAGGATTAGTTCCGGTATACAAGATATTTGCTTTATACTAGATCTGGTATTTTAACCCATCCATTTCCTGCCTCTTCTCAGATTAATAGGGCTAATTGGGTTGTGTCTTGTTTGCCTTAATTATGCCAACCATCGTTCAGTCATTCAAAATCTGCCCATCCCCCCTCCTCCCTTTTTTAAATTCTTTTTTTTTATTACTTCAACAAGCGCAATACAACGTCACTTCTGTTAATGTTACTTCTTCAAAGTGAGAACAGGTCTTATTGTTTGTCTTCATAATCACAGCTTCTGAAAACCAAATAAAGGATGGGTTAAAGTCCAGGGAAGGGAACACATTTCAATGTAATGAATGGAAAAGGTCTTAAAATGGAGGCTGAATAGTGAAAGTGTTTTGAAGGATTTCTTCTCATCTTTTAGAAATATTGCCTGGTGATTTTCTTTCCCTCTTTGAAGTTTTTTTTTCTGTAGGAGTGTTATTTATTTATTTTTTTTATTTTCCTTTTGTGATATCAGTTTAAATCACTGTATAAATGCCCCATGATTCAGTATAAAGTTGGATTTTTTTGTATGTATTTTCTTTGGTGTCATGACTGGGGGACTTAAAAAAACAACTTTTTTTTCCTTCAAGTATATATCTACCTCACTCTTTTTAAATATATGTAAGCGTATGGAAAACAAGTACATCTCACTCTTTCTCATTAGTTTATATAGAAACCTCATCACCTGGATAAAACCCACAGGGATCTAGACAAACCTCATAAAGCAAACTAGGACAGGAGATGGAATTTAGGTGCTGTAGGTTCAGTCCATCAATTTTTGGCCCAGTGGTTTACGTAAAGTACATTTATTCCTCTGAGCATACAAAAGAAAAAAGGACTGTGTGCTGTGGCCTCCAATAAATTCAATTTGTTGTTGCATTATCTATTGAAATATAACTCAATTAAGTCAGCCTACACGCTAATTCAACTGGGTTTACAGTGTTATAAGGCTTAGAGCAGGTGCAGTACAGCATGTGATAAGACACGAGGCCGGGGCATCAACATCAGACATTCCATCTCCTCTGACTCCAAACCTATTGTCACAACCTTAAATCCTCAACAGACAGAAACCTTTTATCATCTAAAATTAATTTATATAGAAGTCTAAACAGTTACCATGAGGAATATTTAAAAAGGGAAAAGTTTTATTGACCTCCAATTAAAAATAAATAAATGTATCTGCTGTTCCCCTGCAGCCTGTAATAATGCAGGTTACAGCACAACTCCACATTTTCATCAACTTTAGTTTATTCCAAACATCCAGATCACACTCTCAAAAAAAAAAAAATACATTGAGTAATAAATATGGATCTGTACTGTGAATGTAACAAAGATATTTCTGTACTTTCTACACAAAACCTTTATAGAGATAGCAGCAACTCCACCTCCTACATGTTTCTACCTTCAGGCTTAAATGAACAACATCAACAGTTTGTCTGTCAATGTTTAGTCAAAGCAGCAGACGAAACTTTGTTCTTGTCAATAAGATTATTAGATTTGATTGGTTTTTTTTTGTTTTTTTTTACCCCTCTTTATGGCTATGTAAACGCCATTATCTCCCCTGTCTACCTGCTGAATGCTATGACCTTCTAGCTCTAGTGCTCATTTCCACTATCATCAGGGTGAATCTCTTAGTGATTTTAAACTCTACACACCTTTTTCTGGCCTGTTGTACTGCTACTCACAGTTATGCTGCTGGTTCAAAATACTGTCGCCTCAGTGGATCTTATACTGTCAGCAAGTGTTGAGTGTAAAGGTGGCAACGGAGCTTTTACATCTCAAAGCTTCACGTAAAAACCTCAGTTCTACTTTTTACTCACAGTGGCTACGTGTCGAACGTTGTCTCAGTGCAAGGGCTTCTGAGCCAGAGGTGTAAAATAATTAGAACATCTGTGCTGAGATGAATACCCAAAAGCAATAAAAAATGGTATTATGAACAGGCCACTGGGTAATTTCTAATGTGAAATCTGGGTGCTCAATCTAGGTTCTTCTTACGCATTTTATCTGTGCAAGATTGAAGAGAATAACAATCAAAGAGTGAACAATCTTTTGGTTGAAAAACAGTGCGACTGCTGCTGAATTATTACATTGGTACAGAAATCACCACTGACAAGCAAACATCTTGTGTAGTTACTTAACATATCTGTGCATTTATGTTTTTTTTTTCCAGTTTGGATGTATGTAATGGTAAAATATTTCTTATATATTTCAGCTTTTCAGTACTGGTAGTAGACATTACATTGACCTGTTGTGAGGTGAATTGCTGTTGAATTACCGGTTACCATTAGATCACAAACCTGTCGCAAACTACAGCATTTAAACAAGCACGTGGACATACAGTATATAGGACAGGGATGTTGCATAGATTACGGGTAGACATGGTGAAGAGTAAACAACATGATTAGAAAAAAAAAAATGATAGGCCTATGTTTACAGCTTCACACTAGTTGCTATTTTTTTGCATTACCAGATTTCCAGCGTAAATACACAGTCACTAACTAGAACACATTCAACGTAGTCATTTATAATGTTAATTCTTCAGAATGTTCTTCATGCAAACCTCAGGTTTATGGAGGAATGCGTCAGTACATTCAAACTGCAATAATAAGTTTGAGGTTTATCATGATCATGCCTCTGTTTTTATGATTTGCATTCCTATATCTTCTGAGGGGGCCTTGGTCTACTACTATTATCTTATTATAATACTTTCACAAGATCTGTGTGTTCATTACCTGATTGGGGAAAGAAATAATCAAGAACCTTCACTAGACTCTGTCTTCTTTCAAACTCTGTATCTGAGGCCTCAAAGTTTTTTCACACCTATAGCTGAGATGGTGTATTTTTTGACATGCCATCTTCCAAATGTGTATCTGAGAATTTCTTGTATTTTCTTTTTCTTCTGAAATTTTGAATAAATAAATGAATGAGAACTTTGACTGCTTGTTCTACTTTCATTATATGGAGGTAGATTTATTTCAATATTATTTGTGGTAACAGATGAAAAATCAAACTAACAGATAAAACAAATTGACTTGTATCACTTGGCCACTTTCGGGAAAACATGTGATCATCTGTCGATAACGCCATTTCCGCTTTTCAAAGTAAGAGCACGTAGTCTTCTATGTATCGTTTTTCCCCCCCAAATAATCAGCGACAAGTAACATAGAAAGGTTAAAGGTTGTAAGATATGAAGTGAGATGACCTGGTTAAGGTCTTTGAAGTATGGCTGTTGGTGTTGATACTTGTTTTGTTAAGAAATTACGTATTGCAATTTTATTGTTCACTGTTAATATGTAGGCAAAGCTAACGTTAACTATTAAACCGGCACCTGTTGCTATTGCGACAGTAAATATTCATTTTGTGAACTGTGGGAATGAAAGCAAGGTGCTGGACTGTGATGATGATGATGAAGATACACTGTAAAAAGATCACAGTTCATAACCATCCAAACTGTAAAGAGATAACTAGTGTCATTTCTTTACCATTGAGTTTATTGTAATCATTCAGTCCATTTGCTGTTTTCAGCATAATTAGTATTTTCTCCACACGTATAGAAAATATAATTATTATTCTTTATTAATGAGGGTGATTGTTGCTTATTTCTTATAGCTATTAGCCAATAGGCCTACTATAGTATAAAAATAGAGATCTAGTTTGTATTGACCAAAAAAAAAGATGTGAAGTGGCTGCGTTTGCGGGTATCCCGAATTGAACCCCAACCTGGTGTCTTTCTGTGCGGAGATTGTATGTTATTGGCGACTCTAATGGCTTACTATACTTTGACTTTTTTATGCCTAACTATATTATGACGATTTTATGCCTTACTATACTATGAAGACTTTATGACATTTTTTGACTTGCTGTAATATGACGTTTTTATGACGTTTTTATGCCTCACTATACTATGACGTTTTTATGCCTTACAATACTATGACCTTTTTATTGCATTTTATGCCTTACTATACAATGAAAGATTTACTACATTATATGCCTTAGTATAATATGACGTTTTATGCCTTACTATACTATGACGTTTTCATGACATTTATTTGCCTTTCTATACTATGATGTTTTTATGACATTTTATGCCTTACTATACTATGATGTTTCAGTCAGGAAAAACTAATTTGCTTAATGAATAAACTTTTATTGCCACATACAAGATAGGAAAAGTGAGATGTATACTATGACTTTTTATGCCTTATTATACTATTATGTTTTCATTACATAATATGCCTTAGTATGACGTTTTTATACATATTATGCTTTACTTTACTATTAACATTTTCATGACATTCTAGGCCTTACTATACTATGACATTTTTATGACATTTTATACCTTGCTATACTATGATGTTTTATGACATTTTATGTCTTACTATACTATGACATTTCAATCTGGAAAGACTCATTTGCTTAATTAGATTAGATTAGATTAGATTAGATTAATTTTATTAATCCCACAACTGGGAAATTCATTTACCACAGCAGAAAATAAACATCTATAGAATAAACATCTATGGAAATATAGATAAAAATACACCAAATATACACTAATAAGTACAATACACACAATACACACGATATGTACATGAAAAAGTGCAAGTTTGCACATGGTCAGGAAGAGCAGCAGTTGTGGAGTCTGACAGCTGATAATGAATAAAATTTTATTGCCACAATCAAAACAAGATAGGGAAAGTGAGATGTATACTATGACTTTTTATGTCTTACTACACTATAACGTTTTCATGAAATTTTATGCCTTACTTTCGACCCTTTTATGCCTTTTTACACTGTTAAGTATAGTGACATTTTCATGACAGTTTAAGCCTTACTATACTATGACATCTTTATTCCTTACTTTACTATAATGTTACTACTTTTTTATTTTTCATTATACTATGACATTTTATGCCTTACTATAGTATAACATTTTTATGACATTTTACAACTTAATATACTATGAAATTTTATGCCTTACTATAATATTCTTTTATGCCTTACGTCATAGTATAGAAAGGCATAAAAAAGTTATAGCATAACCTTTTAAAAAGTTATAAGATAACTTTTTTATGTCTTACTATACAATGACGTTTTTAATGCCTTGCTATACTATGATGTTTTTATGACATTTTATGTCTTACTATACTATGACATTTCAATCCAGAAAGACTTATTTGCTTAATGAATAAGCTTTTATTGCCATGTGCAAAACAAGATAGGAAAAGTGAGATGTGAGAGCCTTTTGGCGATTAGACCCCATCGTGCGGCCATTATGTGATAAGGGGGAGAGGCTATGCGAAGTATAGGAAAACCCCCCCAGGGAGCCAGACACTGCGTGGGCTTGAAGATAGGAAGACGAGAAGCTGGAGATCTGGATGTGATGAGGGTGATGATGAGCTTGTTGCAGCAATCCGCCTCAATTTGAAGACTGGAGGTGAAAGGGGTGGAGGAGGGTCACAACTACCGCACTGAAATGACAGCTGACAACAGGAGAGAGAAGAACAGATTTTTAAAGTATGACAGGGACAACTTCATTGACTGGTTGAGATCATGGTGAGATGTGATTGGTTGCCAAGCACCTGAAGTCAGCTGATTACAAGGAGTGGGGTGAGAGAGGGATAATAGATAGTCTTCCTGATTGAATTCATAATAAGCTTCATTTTTGTGCCTTATTATAGTATGGCTTTTTAATGCCTTACAATACTATGACATTTTTATGCCTTACTATACTATGATGTTTTCATGACATTTTATGCCTTGCTATACTATGACGTTTTTTTTGCCTTACTAAAGCATGTTTTCATCACATTTTATGCCTTACTATATTATGACGTTTTTATGACTTTTCATTTGTTACTATACTATGTTTTTATGACATTTCATACCTTATTATACTATGATGTCTTTATGACATTTTATACCTTTATATACTATGACGTTTTTATGCCCTACTATATCATGATGCTTTTATAACTTTTTATTTGTTACTATACTATGACATTCATGCCTTGCTATAGTATGACATTTTATGCCTTACTATACTATGACGTTTTTAATGCCTTGCTATACTATGACGTTTTTATGCCTTACTACAATATGACTTTTTTTATGCCTTACCATACCTGGATGTATATGTTTTTATGTCATTTTATGACTTTTTATCTTTGCTATACTATAACATTTTATGCCTTACTATACTATGACATTTTTATGACATTTTTATACCTTACTATACTATGACCTTTTAATGCCTGACTATACTTTGACTTTTTGTGCCTTACCATATTATGCTGTTTTTATGCCTAACTATAGTATGACTCTGCGGCATGTCTCTAATGCTGCTGCCCCAGCAGACTGCAACATAAAAAAGGACACTCAAGGCACCTGTGGGAGCTGCCCAGTTAGCACACCTGTTCTCGTGCTGCTCTTTAGCCCAGCAAAGTAAAAATAATTTTTTTAAAGAAAATGCAGTCATCCAATTTGTATTTTCATTTTCATATACTCATGGGCATTCAATAACATATTAAAATGAAAAGTGAAAAACTATTGACAGTTCATTTTCAAAGACTTAACCTGCTCTACAGTGAAAATATTCAAATACAACAAGCAAATAGTGGCCAGAGTCCATTGCATTTACATTTATATGTCACTACGCTCTTTTAGGGTCAAGATGAAAATGAAAATGACAGGAGACTACAGCATAAAAAAGTACACTGGCCACCACTGACTGATAAAACGTGCAGCATTTCACTGCAAACGTCAAAGGTCCTGAGCTTATTGAGGAAAAAAAGCTGGCTCTGCCACTTCGGGTAGATGGCATCTGTGTTCAGGGACCAGTCCAGTTTACTGTCCATGTGCATACCCAGTGTGCACCACCTCAATGTCCTTCCCTCTAATGCTGACTGTCAATGACCCTGGTCTTGGAGGTGTTCAGAAGGAGGCAATTCTTGTTGTACCACTCACTGAAGGCCATTGTCAGATCCCTGTACTCCTCTTCCGGTCCATTCCTGATACACGCCACGATAGCTGTGTCATCCGAGTATTTCTGGATGTGGTAGGACTAAGAGTTGTATTTAAAGTCAAGCATATACAGAGTGAACAGGAACAGAGCCAGAACAGTCCCCTGTGGACCCCCAGTGCTGTTCATCACTGTCCCTGAGACACAGTTAACCAGCCTAACTTACTGTGATTGTGTTGTCAGGTAATCCACAATACAGTGGATTATGTATATATATCAAATTATGTCTATTTGAAAGTTGTAAATGTTAGGAAGATATTAACAAATGTTTTTCATTTATTTGTAAATTAATTGAATGTATTCACAGATCATTTTTTATTTGTGGAATTTCTTTGTGTATTTGAAAATCTGTTTTATATTTGCAAAATATTTTTGTGAATTTGCAAATTCAATTTTTGTATTTGTGGAAGGTGTTTTATATTTACAGATTACACATTTACGCATGGAATGTTGATCTGTTAACACAAACAATACTGAAACAAATCTACCTCCATATATTTCATTCATGGTGGTGTGAAAATGCCTGTATTAGAAGGTCTACCTGAGTGTGACTGCTGGCTTGAGGAATAAGCTGTCATCATCTCCTCATGCTGTTTCTGAAGGGTCGCCTAGCTGGTCGAGCATGGTCTGAATGAGGGTCTGCAGCAGAGGTACCACACTGTCAGCAGAGGCCAGGCTGCCAGATGTGGGTATGTGGATGAGGGCTGCCCTCCCCTGCCCGTGATACAGTGAGCAGTAATAAGCAAAGTCACACAGGTACCTGAGAAAAAGACAGAAAGCATGATTTCATAGTTTTGAAAATCTACACACAGCAGAAGCAGATGCCCACCTGCCAGCATCTCTTGAATAAATTACATCCGCCCCTGCTTCTTTGAACTGTTTGGAAACAGCCCTCATGTTAATGACCGAGCAGAGTTTCTCTGGTCCTCCTTCCATGCAGCAGTGATTTGCAGGACAGAAACCGCACACATCTTTGTCTCTGTATCCACTGTTCTTCCCTGTTTGCTCCAAAATGATGACACTGGATCCTCTGGCTATGCCCAGATGTACTGCAAACTGGGACACACACAAACACAAAGTGAGATATTAATACTGTCATCACCAGAGTGCATTTATGGGCTTTTGGGCATCTTCTGTAGTTTTTTTCTTTATTCTTTTTTTCTTTCTTTTTTTCTTTTTTTTTAACAGTAATTTAAGGGTTTTAACAAAGGTTACAGTTTAGAAATAGGACAGGTTGTGGATATTTATGGTTTGGTTCTGGTGTTTTTGGACACAATACATTTAAATTAGGTTAATAAATAAATTTATGAATTAAAGATCATTTAACCACTTATTTAAATGAATTCGTCTTTGAAACAGCATATAGACCTATATTTTGGGAAATAAAAAAAGCACTATAATTGAACAGTAAAAGGAAATAATAAAATATTCTGAAGATAATTAATAGTTTAACAGTCAATATTTAAAATCAAATGGCTACAGCCCTTGTCTTGACTTCAACACTATATTTTACCTTTGGGTTTAAAGTCTGCCAAATGTCAGCAATGATTTGTTGAGTCTTAATATAAGTCACTGGCACCTCCTTGATATGAACATCAATCCGCTCTCCCAGTCCGACCAGCTTCAGCCCCTATAATAATCCAAATATTATTACATATATTTTGTTACAATGGACTTTCAGCATCGATCGGTGTTTTGTTCCTAAACATTACCTGGGCTGCTTTCCAGCTCGGGTTCACCAAGAACTGTCGAAAAGGTCCAAACCCTAAAGAAGATTAGAAATCGCACCTGAAAATAAATGCGGGTAGAGTGCGTATGTTCATGGGAAAACGCTTGTTTTGTTTTGTTTTGTTTTTTTACCAGTGACGACCACAGCTTCGCTTCCACTCATGACGGGGTAAAGTTTACCCTGATTTCAGTGAGGACAGATGGTTGTTACACGTTTAATGCCAGGACACTGAAAAACAAGCTCAGATCTTGCAGCTCACCTTTTGTCCACCTGGAGGAGCTATTCCCCGGCAAATAAATATGGTAGCCCAGTGTGGAAGTGGTGCATTCAGGCGCCTGCGGTAAATTCGTTATCCAATTTAAAGGTCTTAAACATTTCGTCACAATCTAAGTAGCCTGATGATCAGATTGAACTGCCGTTTCATTTTCACGCCCTTCTTACCATTTATTCATATATTTACTCGATACTTATTATACTTGATTATTAAAATAACAATTTCTGAAAAAACATTGATATTGGCAGGGGTGTTGGTTGGGACAGGCGTGTTACTTTATTTAGTATCTCTATTAAAACAAAACTATTATAAATTAATATAAACACAGCATACAATATATTTAGATAACATTTCTGTTAAAATAGCAACTACATAAGACAATCAGTTTGGCTAGATCCATCATTTCACTGCAAGATATATTTTCATCACTTAGGTTTAATTTTTAGTTCAGTCTCATAGTTGTGTTTACCACATCTTTAGGTACTGAGATCTCTGAATTGTAATATTTCAGACAGCACCTAAATGCAGCATAACATCTGCCAGGGACACGGGCGCGCTGGGACGATCCTGTGAGGCAGGACACGCCCTCCTCCTCCTGCACTTGTCAAAGGGCACTGATCGCAAATTACATCGCAGTTGGGCCCACAGACGCATTCGCATATGACACCGGCCAGCCCGTCTCCTAAATTAGCCTAATACAGACTGGACAATCTTTAAACTGTCCTTTTTATTGTTAGATGCCAAAATGTTGCCTTTCAAGAGAACTTTTGAGAACGAAAAACACCAGCTACAGGAGCTCAACAGCAGACTTTCCCAGTATCTCTCCAGGACGAAGCAGCTAGAGCAGGAAAATGCGCATCTGATCACTGAAATAAATAAACTCAGGCAAACGAAGACGGCGGAATGGGAGCCGAAGTACAAGGCTGAGATACGGGACATGAGGAGAATGGTGGGACAGCTGTCGTTGGAGAAGTCCCAGGCTGAGATGGAGAGGGAGAAGCTATGGCGGGAGTTGCAGATGGTCCAGTCTCTGTGCAGCGAGCAGACTGGTGTGTGCAGGGACATCAGTGGCGAGCTGAAGGGCTGCGAGAAGGAGCTTCACCACGCTCACAAGACCAACAGTGAACTCGAGCAGCGTTTATTTCAACTCGAGGCCGAGTATAAATGCTTAGAGGATGCACACAGGCAAGAAATTGACCACTTCAGGCGTCAGGTGGAGGCCCGGGTGGTGCCCATCATCACGCAAACTTATCGCGGGCCTCCGGTGGCCTCCATGGAAGAGGTGCAAGAGTATGCCCGAGGTATGTCCGAAGGGTGGATTGAGACTTTTGAAATGTACCAGCGCAAAGTGGAAGAGATGGAGCTGTCGATTAAAGCGGACCAGGCGATGCTGAGTGAGCTGCAGAGGGAGAAGATGCTGTACGCCTCAGAGTTGGACAAATTACGCACAGAGGCGGAAAAACAAGGCCACATTCAGATGCGTCTTGAAGAACAGCTGATGCATATGCAGGAAAAATTCCGTGTGGACTTCGGTGAATATCAGGTGAGAGGACAAAGAGAGCCCATATTAATATTTCAAAAGACTCAAGTGAAGCCAGAGGCTATTCGATCTGTTTAGCTGTTCAGCATTTAAATAAAATTTTTTAGAAAAACACAGAGTAATCCCCCGTTGATCCCACTGGGCGATGGGAGCGGCTACCCCCAGTTGTCCGTGCCACACCCACTGTCTTTAAAGGCACTGAGGGAGCTGCAGCTGTCAGCCCAAATAATTATTATATCATCACACATCTAGGCTGAAACTTAATACAGGAATAGCTATGATGTGGGACATCCTCTAACTAATCTCACTCTGTGCTAAAAGCAGTGGATGCTGGCTCTAAAATTAATGTAACTCTCCCTACCTCAACACATAATGACATTACCAGCGTTAAAGTGGTGCCTGACAAGTTTGTGTTCCCATAACTGTTGAAAGCATGGATCTTGTGTGCAACATTTGACCTCAGTATAAAAGGATTGAATAGCTTCAGTAGCTGAACTACACACTACCTCTGCAGGACTTTGTTGCTGCTAGATTACACCAGCCACTTAAACCAATTAGCTGTCAGACTGACAAATCCTTATTAGCCTCCTAAAGATGGAGCTCCAAGCAGGTCAGCCAGTTACAAATGACCACACTGGCTCTACACTGTAGTGCTGCCTTCAGTATTGTAACAAAGGCACAGTTCTCACAGTTTAAGCCCAGGTTAAAATTTTGAATTGAGCATGACGTTTGCTTTAAGATGTCAGATGTTATTGGAAAACAGATTTACGTAATTAACAACACTGCAGGCGGCAGTAAAATAAAAAAGTGGTTAGACACTCTATGGTTAACAAGGAAGCCAAATGATTATTAGTATTTTCAGTTAAACTGCCGGGATATACAAAAAAAATTATAATACCCAATGGACAGACCATAGACTTGTAAAATTAAACTATGTGCAAAGTGAAAATGTCTTGTTTGTTTTTTTTCTGTGCTTTTTTTTTTTCTCTCCTCCAGATGATTATTGAGCAGCTGGAGCACGAGAGGAACAAGATGGCTGACACCATAGCAGAAAAGATGCGAGAACATCAGCACCTTCTCCAGGTTAAGATGGATCTGGGTATGGAGGTGGCTGCCTACAGGTGACGAGCTGATTCATTTTGTCAGTTGTCCAGTCAAAACAGACTTGAATCAATTATCGCCTTGGGTAGAATATGCCCAGCAGTCATTTTGATTTGTCTTAGGGAATAGCACAGGCATTACGAATGAGTTTTTAAAGGTACAATACATCCTCTTTTTCCTGTGACATTTGCATGCTTTCAACAAGAGATTATTGTCCAGCCATCGCTGCCTCAAGTGCTCTTAGCTTAATTAGTTATTTCATCAAATGCATCGGAACAAATCACCAGCCTGCTTCTTGTTGGTCTTGGCACTAAGTGTTCTGATCTGAACACTTGTGCCTCAGGCAGATAAATTGAAAAGTAGCAGCCCACATTTACTATCTTATAAATACAGCACATCCTTGTTTAACAGAGTTGTTTAAAACTTTCTCTGTGGTTTGTCTTAAGTGTCTACGAAGCAAGACAAATTATATTTGGCATTTCATATCTTGTAATAACATGGCATGTCTTGTTTTCATGCGCCTAACATAGCCAGATCACACATGGTCACATACTAACAGACTATTTTTACTGAAAGAAGTTATTTATAAAGCAGTCAATAAACATACGGTATTTTCACATTCAAAGGTTATATCTAGTTGTTTTTTCTTCAGTTACTTGTTGTAACATCATAACATTATAAAATCCTACTTCATTTGCCAGGAGATCTAAACAGTCTACGGCATAATAGTGGTTAAGGTTGACCAACATTTTATTAATATTAAGCAAAGTCCAAGGAAGTTCTTTAGAAGACTGTCTAATCCGGTTTGTCTCTATATGGCAGATTCTCCACTGGCACATCTGGTTTGTTTTGAATTTTTGGAATAGGCAGAATGTTTGCTCAGAGACGTGTCAGTGGCATGTGTTTCTGTATATGTCACGAGTCAGCTTTTGCTTTGGGATTCACTGTGAAGTGTGGACAGCTCCGCATTGTAGCTGTTATTTTTAGGTCAGTCTTTCGGAAGACACTCTCGGGAGAGGTTGTTCCTTTTTGATGGACTTTGCTTTCCTTTTTGTGTGTTTGATGAAGCATGGCCAAGGAGAGGTGAGCTGTCTAAGCAAGTGACTATAGGGTCCTTATTACACGACAGTGGCTTGTTATGTTTTCAATGATTACTACCCTATATGGCCAGGTCCTGGGTTCATACCGTCTTGTAAGCCTGTTGCGTTTAGTTTGAGCGAGTTGAGATGGCAGAGCTGAATGATGTACATCGCCTTTTGAGGTATTTATATTTGAATTTTATTTGTGAAACATAATTTGATTAAAATAGGGGAAAAAGCAATTATTTATAATGACCTATTTGCTTTTGTCTAAGTATTTTGTTTCTTCTTTGTTCAGGGCTCTCCTGGAGGGTGAGAGAGTGGGTCTGCAAGATGCTCATAGGAGAGTGAATCAGCATCAAAGAGAAAGAATAATAGGTACTGTATTGAACTGTACTGAATACTGATCACAAGAAAACACTTTAAAACTAGAGTTAATATCTACCCGAATATATGAAAATATGTTCAGAAATTAAGCTACACTAAACAATTCATTAGTTTGAAGCGTCAAGAGATTTGACTAAATAGGAAATATCAACAAATCAAGTAATTATTTATGCTAATTACGTCTCTGCCTTAGATATCAAGATGCCAGCCAAACCCTACACACCAAGAGCTTCCACCTTAACCACCAGACAACATATGGACATCCGGTACACGCCACCGACGTCAAGCCTGAGAAGATCTCCCGTGCCTCCCTCTGGGTCCATAAGTCCCTCCAGGGTCATTCCCATTTCAGTTGCAGGCAGAGCTCGTTATCAGAGTCCTGAATCCAGAAGGGACATGATTTCATTCGCCAAAGCTCGGGCTGCCACTTCTGCCCCTGCTACTACCACTGCCACAGCTGCTGCCAAAGATAAACAAACAGGCCAGAGGGAAACCCACGCGAGTGAGGTTGTGCGGAAAACAACAGTAGAGGAGAAAACTGTGAAAATCAAACAGGTCTCTCAGGTAGAGAACAAAATCAGTCCCATCATGTCCTCCACTGCCGAGACCAAATCAGTGAGAGTGGTGTCACCACCAATGATGAGCCTGAGCGCGAAAATGGAGACAGAAAGCAAAAAGCTACTGTCAGATGAAACAGAGGTAGATAATCTTTATGACAGTGAGTTCAAAGACAAAGGGAGAACAGAGTCTACGGTAGGGCCAAGTGAGAAGAAGATATTAGACTCTGTGTCTGTGGAGGAGATCATTGAGAAAGTGATGAAACCAGCAGGTTTGGAAGCAAAGGTTTGCTCATCAGGAGAATCCAAGGTCAGATATCATGTGGAGAAAACTCAGCAGGACGATGGCACGACTAAAACACAGATCGTGCTGGAGTCCAAAGTGGAGGAAGAGCTGGATATTTCTGAAGACTTTGCCCTGGATGAACTTCTGAGCCAAGGTGTGAAGAAGGTGTCACTGCAGGACATCAAGGACACAGCAACAGGAAGCATGATTAAGAATCTACTAAGTGACCTGCAGGGAGCAGAGAACCTGCAAAATAGGTCTGTCAATGTGGAAATCATTGAGGAACCGGTTGACTCTTTCAGTGATGAGGAGCTTGAGGTTGAACAGAAGTCCAGATCTACTTTTTATGAGCCCTCCTCAACATATTTCCAAATTGAGGAGCTAGAAAATGTCCCTCATGACACTCATGTTCAGAGGAGTGATGATGATGCCATGAAATCTTCCATGACAGGCACAGATTATTCCAAGGGTAGATCTGTCCACGTTGAAGAGGTCTCTAGACAGAATGAATCTTCATATTTCTCCCGTGAACAAGAGCCTCATGAGTATTATGTCTCAACACCAGATGATAATCTCTCTGAAGCCGAGGAGGGTGGTGGCATCACCTCGTATGGCCATTATGGCGTTCTAGATGACCTGTCAGATGAGAGGTATTATCAAGATGAAAGTCTTCCACTGAAGAGCGTGATTGTAGAGGAAAGTGACGAATACAAGTTCATGGCAGATGATCACTCCTTTGTCAAAGAGAGCTTTCCAGATTGCATCCTTGAAGAAGAGGTTCGTGTCTCCCCAGTAGTGCAGGAGTCTGTTCTCGAGTTCCTGAGAGAGGACTCTTTGGAGCCCAAAGAGCAGCTGAAGGGAGCTCTAGAACAGCTACAAAGCTCAGTTTCAGGTCCACTGAGGGAGGAATTGGCTTTCCTCTCAAAAGTGAGCAGTGAAAGTCCACAGAACGTGGCTGTCGATGTCAAAAAAGTGCAGCAGTCAAATGACAATGGAACCATGACTATAGTTGCTGAGCTAAATGTCTCTCAAACTCTGGAAGACTCTGGGCTGCTGGAGGCAGAAGATGATCTGTCTGAAGAGCAGATCATGGCAGCTCTCAGATCTTCTAACCTAGGGCTTGAGAAAACCTTCCAGGGCGGGGCAGGAGGAGGGTACAGCTTCAGAGTCACCAAAGAAGAGGATGTTGCTCATGGTGAAGAGATCGAAGGCTTCACACACCTAAGAGAATCTGTGTCTGAAATCACCGAGAAACATATAAAACTTGGGCCTTCAGAGAAGTCCTTCACCTTCCAGATGGATGTACAGAGCAGCCATTCTGAGGCATCTCCAGAGCAAGAGCTGCAATCTCAAACCCCGGAGGCCCCAGTGAAGATTTCTCAAGAGAAAAAAGTTGCAACAATTTACCTTGAAAGCCCTACAGATGACTAAGGAAGAATTCAGTCAGAAATATTTTAAGACCCAGGGCTTGCCAGTGTATCCCTTGCTGAAGTGCACATACAGAGGTTGTTTTGATGCAGCAGTTAATCATATATGGCATTAATGCTGATTGCAGACACAGTAATAATGGCAGAGTTATAATGCATTAATTTTTGCAGTAAAACATTATATATCTATTTGATTTTGGTATGCTGTTTTACTGTACCTAATAACAGTGTGTTAAAACTTGGTTTACCTAACTGCATTTCATGATTCAAGTTAAATTCTGTTATGTAGTTAAAATTACCAAATTAATACATATTTTATGGTATTCATTGCGGCAGCATTACTATTAAAAATACTTAATGCTTACTAATATGAGCAATCTTAAATTAGGATTATAACATATATAAATTGTAGCAATTTCTTATGGTAGTTAATACTGATGGAGTGTTGCGCAGTTATGTGTAATCCTTTTATAGCTTGCAGTTTATCTTCAAACTGTTTTGTTTACTCTCTAGATTTCTCTATTTTTGTACTAACCTGTGCTGTTCAGCTTAAACAGCCTGTTCTGCAGTTTACAGCTCACCATCAATCCAACAAACACATCATAATGTTAAGTCTAAGTGGTCAAGATTTAGTGCAGACTAACATTTGACAGTTGGAGTAATGAGGTGCTGTGCACCGTTTGCAGACTGGACCTTATTCATTTTTCTTTTGTCTCGGGCACTGCTACCAAAGGGAATGATATTAGAAGCTTATATACTGCATCGTGGAACACAGTGGTTTATTTTAAGGAGTAGTCACTAGTGTGTACAGAATATAGTTAAGATTGTAGCTGACAGTATAGTAAGAGTGAAGAAAAAGATGGTAATTTGTCTCATGAAATTTTGCAAGTTTTGAAAGCTGAAGTCAAGGTGTAGAGCAAGTAAATGTGGCACTTAAAAGTGGCTGATAACCCTAGCTCACAAAGTTAAGTATTGTCAGATTATTTAACTTTACTCACAACTAAATGGCATAGTACACATTTTGAATAATCAGAAAGAAGTACTGCCCAACCAAATGTGGCATTACATTATCAATGTAATCAATGTGAGAAATGTTTGTAAAAAGTTTATCTTCACATGTGTCAATACCATTTTTAATTTCAATGGGGGATAATTTTGCTCTGAACATGTGATTCGAGATGGGAATTCAAAATGGTGCATTTTACCATTTAGAACTCCAAAGGAGGGTTGTTGTTGTTTGAAAAGCAAACAGTAAGATGACAGAACGAAAAGAAGTAGCAGAATCTGAATGAATTAAGGATGCAGCAATAGTGTTGTTAAAGGAAATATATCCACATCTGGTTTTGATGTATGTTGTGTCTGAACCTTTTGCTTGTCCACATTTGTTGTTTTATCACAGTGTTGGCTTGAGGAATTCACCTTTACTCTGACTTAAGAGTGTGTTCATGACCGTGACTATTTTTGGATCATCAGCTTAGTGGCATTGAGTGTTCACTAGGGTTTGTTGTGTTGTGTACTACTTACAGAGGCAGAAATAGTTCACTATGATTATGGCCTGGTTACAAATTTTACACATTTTGTCTTAGTGGCTATACTAATGAACACTTTGCAACCACTGAGCAGTGTCTTCACAGATTGGCTTTTTGGCACTATCATGTTGAAACAATGTGCAGAATTACAATGTTTAGTGTGAATGCCATGCTTTTATTAATATATTCATTGCTAGAAATCTACAAAATAAAACTTCTTAAAATATTTGTTGCTTTGAAGTGCCCAGATACAGCAGACTTCCATACATTTTCTCAGCTGCAAACTTTGTGCAAAAACACACGTCACACATCAGTGCACTTAAAAAACAGAATCTTTGTTAGGTGTGTACACAGTACAATTTGGATACCATGTGCCATTTCATAGCGTAAACAAATCTGTGTACATCAGCATTCAGAAAATCTATTGATGTATAAAGAATGTTCAGTGAGTCAGTGTTAAATAAGTGTTAGTCACCATGGATAGCCCAACAACGTTGCTTTTATTGACATAATGATTTCTACTGAACAAATGACGTCACTGCTTTGGTTGAAATTGGTTCCAGCCCTTACTTGGAAATTGATTCATATCTTAACACAATTAAAACCTATTGTGGGTATGTTTTCTGAGTGTGAGTTTTTCTTCAAAGATCATCATAAGAAGAGTAATTAGAAACTAACTTTCAGCAGTGTTGCCTGTATAATCTAATTTACAGAAAAACACAAATGTCAGAAGTTCTTGGTCCAAACCCTCAAAGTTACTGAAGTGACAAAATTAAAAAAAAAAAAAAAAAAAAAGAACATTTCAAGAGTCAGACATGGAATTTCCATCATTGCCACTTGAAGGTGCAACTGAAAATGTATGACGTTTTGTTTTTCTTCTACCTTGTCTCTGTAGCCTCTCAGCCACCGCCGGTGCCCTGCAGAACATACAGTACTTGGTTACATCACTGAAACGTGGGCTGAATTGTTACATAAATCTGTTTTTTGTTTTTTTTTCAAATCAAATGTCAAATCATTCTAACATTTAGTAAAACCTGTCAATTGGCAATTTAGTTCTGCAGATTTACCGAGCCAGCATGTCCACAGCTTTTTGTGTAGCTTTTGTCTTCTTGTGCTGAGGCCCATACATCCAATTCTGGATTTCCAGGCACTAAAATTAAAAATAAAAATAATGGCAGTGAGTGGTTGGTGGAAGATGAGAGGTGCAACTCATACTCAGGGGGGAATAAACACTTCCTAGCAACACGTGAATGCACTAAACATCCCAAAATAACCACTGTAGCAGTCCAAGGTTTAGATAACACCTGTGCTGACCACTCCGAGTGTCAGGTCAACAAGGGGGATCTGCTAGATTTATTACAAGTACTCTAAACCAGCAACCAAGGAATCTGAAGTGGTTAACTCAACAAATTCAAGACGCAGCTGAGTTGTTTTCAACTTTACATTTAGTTTGGTCCAATCAAATGAGAGGAATGAGCAATCACTACGTAGCTCTATGACATCAGAAAATGTTACATAATTTAACAAAAAACAGAAAAGTCTACATTTTTAACTACAAACACATGTATATGATTACAGAGTTCCCATGGTGACACAACAGACATGATACAAACCTGCCTGTGATTTCTGAAATCATCATAAATAACAAGATGTAAAGATTACAATGTGAGAACTTTGTTAAATCAGGGACAGAGGGAGCGAAAGTTTCCCTCCTCACCAGGGAAAGTAAAACACTCGGTAATCTGGAACATATCCATCTGGTCTCATGGATGTTTTCACTGTTGCTAAGGTTGATGTAATGGAAGGTGTTTTTTTTCAGGAGCACTACAGAGGAAGGGGGAAATGTGAAGTGGGAGTCTGTGTGTGTGTGTGTCATTGTTCTCGATGTTTGTTTTGAGGGGTTTTTACTGCATGAGCCAGTTTTCCTTTGGAAAGAAAAAAAAGTTACTCAGTTGCTGAGCAGATGGTGTCATGATGACAAGAAAAAAAATGACTTGACAGGTCTGCTCTGTGTCAGGGTACTTCAGAAAGGTTACTACTCGGATGTGGTGTAGAGAGAGTGAGCCCTGATGTTCCCTGTCATATTTGGACCCCTCTGCACTTACATGCCATAACAAAACAACATAGCAACCAGCCTTCTTCACTTACAGGCATGTCATTACTAGTATGAAGAAATCCCCCTTTACTGGTGTATTTTAGTATGTTTGATGGGTGGCAGAAGTGAGCTCATAGGGCAAACATGTGCAGTCATACTGTATGTGAAAAACAAAAACACTCTCATTTGAAAATCAAGTAAAATAGTAATAGCTTAGAGGAGGAACTGAAAAGCTGCTGTTTATTAAATGCATGTGCGCTGGAAGACATAAGAATGTCATTTTTGTTTCAAAGGACATAATGGCATGCCACGCTAATTGGGGTCAATGTCCCTTTAATTGACAGTACTTGGCAAACTGCCATTCTCGTTCCAAAGTTGTGTTGCCCATCTGTCAGTCTCCATCCAGACTGAGGAAACACAAAGTCACTCTGTGTGATATTTTACACCAGGGAGGGTGGCTCTGCACCTTGCACCCTTCCAAGATTAGCATGCGACTCTGATAACGCTGTGCTTTAGAGAGATGTCGGAAATAGCTCATCTCAATATGACAGGGACTCTTTGTGTGTATTTTGAACAAGCCTCCCACCCTCTCACTGGTGTAGGTGGCCACACCCACTGACTCTTGGCCTTTTATTAAACCCTCCGGAATAGTTTGGCAGGGGACAACACCATGTTCGATGACAGTTACTACTACTCAGATTTCTAATATACATTTGCAAGTGATAACCTGTAACAATACTTGTGCTGTTTGTGTTGTGTTGTGTAACATGTGTTTACCTTTGTCATAGTCCTGTGGGCCTGTATCATCCTGCCCTCAGTCATCTCCACACTTCCTATCAGCTGAAGGGTGTCTGCTACCTCAGCACTCAGGTCACCAAATGTAGATCTCTTCAAAATAAGTGATGCTCTCTGAATCTCCACACATCTCTGCAATGGTACATTACAAATAGGTAAGTCATCGCTTACCATCAGTAGAAAGAGCCACACCCTGTTTAGCAGGTGGAATCAACCCCTTGACAATTACAAACTCTGAGGGGCTGTTTCCATGGTGCTGCTCTCTGAAGGAAAAAATGTGCTGATAATAAAAGCTGCTGTGGATGTCAAAATTGCAGTAACAAAATATATGAGGTGTGTCTGAAGGAAATTGGTATTGTCTGACTGATCTTACAGATATGTGTGTGTGTGTGTGTGTGTGTATAACCTCTTGCTGGCCATTGAGGAGGAGGAAACGACAGAAATCATCCTGGGCAGTGAGGAAGGCTGGATCCTGTGGACCTACAGAGTTCTTATATGCCCTAAGACTCTGCTCAAAGTATTGATCTGCAGAGTCTACACCAGCATGAGAAAAAAATACACAATGATGAGCCTTTACTACTTAAATTATAGCAATAATTGAAAGAATTAGTGATTCTGAAAACATACACTGCAACAGAATCACTAGAATACATTTTTCTACACCAACCCTTCCAATATCCTTAGTTTCCATATGTTATGCTTTACACAGATACCGAGGATCAGACATTTTTGCCTTGAGTATGTTGACATGAGTGAATCATACTGACATGGCTGAACTTGGACATGTAAGTCTATTACAACAAGGCTATTATAAGTCTGGTTTCCATAACGCCATCTTGAGGAATTTGACATATAGGAAGACAATGGGAGATTTTAGTCCTAATTAACCCCTTATGCCTATTGCTCAGGCCTGTGTCTGTGAATAGACTCACCATTGTGATGGGGTTCTGCTGCAGCAGAGAGGATGAGGGCCAGGCTGTGGGAGATCTGAGCCCCCTCGAGCTCCTCCGGGCTGTGGCTCATAGAAATGGCATGAGCCTAGCAGAAACACCCACGTGAAATAAGACGGATCACATATAAGCAAATACGGGGTGTGGGAACATTACCTAACAACACAGCTTGGCAGCGTATCAAGAAGCCATCATGTGGTTATATATGTTGTGCTTTAGAGTTGTGTGTGATGTGGAAGTGATATGCCACTTGCCTTGGAGAGATGCTCTATGGCTCGGTCCAAATGACCTCTGTCCTGTTCAATGTCGGCCATGTCCCTATAGACAGAGCAGGTCTTCTCTGGCGTATCACAGTCCTTAAGCAGCTGCAGAGACCTCTCACACTGGCTTAAGGCTTTGTCTGGCCTGCTCTGTCTCTTATAGATCCTATAGAGCAGAAAGGACACACAAATAGGCAGAGACTGAAAGACAAACATAAAGACAGTGACCAGTCTGGTCTGCTATACAAGGCAGCAGGGTATAGCAATACACTGAAACCATCACATCTACAGTGCATGTATAGTAGCTGACCCTGCTAATTAGAAATAACAAAATTAGGATATTATTTTAATACATTATGTGTAATAACACACTTTATTCAGTGTATTTTTAATATAATAATATTTTTAATATATACCCATAAACCTGTTACTTCATGACTATGAACCTGTAACTGTTTGGTCTCTAACCAAACCCAGGTCCTACAGAGAGGTGAATGCTTTTGGCTGATGGCTGCTGCTGAGGCCTAATGCAGTGCAGACTATAATAGGGAAAGCTTGCACATTGCCCTTTATAACTGTTTTTGTTGCATCCTTTGACGAGTAACTGTCTCCCACTCTCTCATCACGGTTGCACTGCCCCCTCACTTTAAACACTGCACACCGGTATCCCACAAATATTAGACAAATGTCTAAAATAGGGGATGCCCCTCGCAGTCTCAGGAAACCACAAATGCGAAACTGAACACTGAAGCATGGTCCCTGATGAGAGAAGCTCAGAGCTCTACTTCTATAACACATTTGTCACCCATCCGTATATGTGCTGTTGCAACAAAGGTTTTTAAGCTTCAGGTTTTTTGCTGATGCGTATAACAGCATGCATGCACAGTGGTTGCTGTTTTAAAAGACAGCCACTTCCTGCCAAGCCCAACTGCATGCAGTATGCACTACAGCAGTATGGACTACAGAGCAAGTGCTTTGGCGAGTGGAGAGGGAGGATGAGATAATAGCTGCATTAACCACTGCAAGGACACTGGATCCATCAGGCTACTCTGCTAACAGCTTCAAACCGTCTAATGGACTCTAAATTTAATTCAGGTCTTCAGTCAAGGGGGGTGGCCTTTCTCAGAGGGCACAAAACTCAGTACTATTCGATCTCTAGCTAGCTTGCTGTCATACAGCAGTATAGGAAACACCTTTTCACAAATCATCTTCCCACATCCAAACTGTACACACTGTTAACTGTGTATAATAGTTATCTGAATGACAGTTCATTTACCTACAAAATGCACATGGAAGTAAACTGTAGGAGCATGGCTTTTGATTTGTTTTTATCCAAGGTGCCCTCCGGTATCAGAAGTACATACAGCAGTGTGTCTACCAAAGGTCTAAGCTTGACAGTGTTATGTCATGCTCACATCCCTAGACAGCATGGATTTGGGTATTCCTGGCTCAGTGGTTACATGCCAGCAGCACAGGTTACAATAACAGCGTAGAGGCTCATTTCTTTGGATTTTCCCATGAATCCAAGATTATCCTAACATGCCATGATGGATAGGAGGAGTGCCCTGCCCATAAGTGTTCACGAGGCAGTCACTTAAGTCCTTTTAGGGCAGCAGAGCTGAAGCAGAGCTACAGTACATTCCAACATGGCTTGAGTCCTGCCATTCTGCCTGCATGGCCAGACAGAGACAATGCTTCTCTATCCTCTCATTCACTCTGCATCCTTATGCGCTTCCTGGCAGAACGGTAATATGCCACATCCCACTGAAATCTACTAAGACTCCACAGGGCAGGGAATTAATATAATTAAGGATTTGTAGATGTGGTGCCAAGCAAGCCACACAACCCTCTTTTGTAAACGTTTCCAGAACGTGGTTGACGTAAGTTTGCTCTGGGCTTTCACTTGGAAAAATGATACAGTAAAGCCAACTCAAAGTAAAAACAGAGGGACAAAAAACACAACAGTCTGCTCCAGCAAATCTGTGTGGTGTTTTAAACTGACGGCCCTCTGCCTGATGAGTCTTCTTATTGTGTGCCTCAGGCAGATTTGGGCAAAAGACTATGTAGCAGAATCCTAAATCACCTCTGTGGTTGTGGGTAGTGACGCTCAATCATGGCCATCTATAACAATATCCCTGCCGCTTTAACTTCAGTCATCTAATCAGAGACAATTTATACATCTGGATTAAGAGGCAATTGATTTTAACAAACTTTTTTTTAAAATGATACCCAGCAGACTGTGGACCCTGAGCATCAGAATGATACTGACTTTAAGCATAGCTACTGTATGCTTTGTATATATTCAACAGGGTGACTGATTACTGCAACAGCAGAAACTCTGGAAACAATATGCACAAAGCTAGCAAACAAGTGCATTTCAATTAATATGATGCATACACATTCAAATAAAGTTCAGGTTGGAGAAAATATGGAAGAATTTATGTGACTTTATTATTCAACTAGAGGGAATTTATGAAATACATGCTCAAAATGTTTGATTGAAATGTAGATTTAAGCCAGCAGTTATAAAGACATAAAGAAAATAAGTTATTTTAGCAGGCATGGCCAAGTCTGACAACACAATCATATGCACATGATGAATTTAAACCTAACAAATTTTGCCATTTGGCTGATCATAGGTGGACACCTTGAGTGTGAATCTGAAACTGAGCAGAATATTTGGACCGGGATCTATAAGGGAGTTGAGCTTACATTATTGTTTCAGGCTTTGGTGGGAACATTCCCCTCCATCACAACAGTGTTGACTGACAGAGCTTTAGAAGCATGCCAAATTCTTAGTCATCACCTAACAAAAGAGATTTAGCAAGCTTACACACCAGCCAGAGTCTGCACATTTTTTCAATTACACACATCATGTCAACAAACTCTGACTCTCTGAAATAGGCTAAGATGGCATCATTTACAAATTCCGATGAGTGTAGATCACCTCAGCTGCTGATAAGGCCTATTTACAGTTAATGCTGCAGGAGTATTGTCTTTGGTCTTTACCTCGCAAAAGGATTTTTACAATGTCGGTTCCTTCTGTCTGAGATTCAAAAACTTAAGACAACATGTAGAATGGCAACCCTGTTGAAACACTCTTTCCTTACATAATGATGTACAATTTGTTTTCCCTCTCTAGAACTAATAAAAATGCATTTTAAATAACTGATCAAAATTCTGATAGATACATATTAAATGATAGCATTAACTATTTACAGAGTCGAACCTCTCACTTACAAGAATTAACAGGGTCAACATAAACAGAGATATTAGTGGACTGATCGCAATCCAGGTAAGACTATACTTTATATTTCCTGGTTGTGCTTCTAATTTGACCAACAGAAATCTAAGCTACGATAAGAGGCCTTCTATTTTTATGTTACCACACAGTTTACTAGAGGCTATCAGTCTCTGCTGCACTCGATGTCTGTGCTTGGTGCCTCCACCATGACCCACTAATTCTTTAATCTTTTCGAAAGCATATAGGTCAACCCTTGGGACCTCCGCTGTCACTACAGTCATTAGGTTACTAATGCATATTAATGGTATAAACAAATCAATAATATGGAAATGGTACTCTGTGTGGAGTAAACAAACCAGCTGACATTTAACTGAGAAATTTATAATGACTGAAGGCGTCAGTCAGAATGTAAAGACAATATCTAAGTATGGTATAAATGAAGGGAGGACACTGATTAAGGAGGGAGTCAAAGCTAAACAGAAAAAAGAAAAGAAAAAAAGCAGAGAACTTACAGAGAAAAGGGAGAAATGCTTTTGAATAGGAGATATGTTTCCCTCCCATCTGTGCCCCTGCTTGAGCAGTGACTGTGTGAGAGGACAAGCAGAAATCCCCGGCCAGCAGGTCTGTAAGCATCGTTACAAAACACCCACACAGACTGCTGAGTGGACTGGACAATGACAGGGGAAAATCCTGATTTGTTAAGGTGTTGTTTCCAAGAGAACATGAAATAGTTGCATTTTTACTAGCGTCACTAAGTCAGCAAAAACACCCTCCACTCCAAAAAACTACATGAAAGGTTGATTTTATACAAATTTGGAGGACTCTATCGCCATCTTGTGGCCAAACATAAACGTGATCTCACAGGTGCAGTTGTTGAAATAGGGAGAGTTTAATAAAAATAAATACTGTTTATGTATAATAACAATTACTGAGAATATAAAATGCTCCAGGGTATACTCTGAATCCCCACTGGAAAGACCTGACCTGTCACCTTTTAATTGAGAATGGTGCCAAGTTGTTTGGCTCAGCTTGAACATGATACAAGAGTCACAGGAAATAAATAGAGCAAATCATCTGATCACAGGACAGCGCTGCTACAAACTGAGTGGCAGCTGCTATCACACACCACAGGCTACAAATGCTGCATTATAGCCTCTTATCTGCCATATATTTACTTGGTGAATTTTCTATTTTAACTACTAGAATTAAAAAAAAAATGTTTCACTACTGAACCTGCATAGGCCAGTGGAGATTTCCAGCTCAGTCTTTATCATCTCTTCCTGGTTGATGGCACCATGTTGAGGAAGCTCCTTAAGAACTTGTTCTGCCTCCAGAAAAGACGATTCTGCCTCCTCAAGAGTGGAAAAGAATCAAGGACATTTTCACCTTGGTGTTTTGAGTTGATTTTCTGTTCAGTCCCATTCATTATTGTCCAACATATCATGGAAAGGATATTTGGCTGTAAGCAGTGCAGCACCTCCCCGTGTGAGGTGTACGCTCAGGAGACATGTTAGAAACTCATGCTTTTCCCCTCTGCCGGAGGAGATGGAGGAGCAGACAGACAGCAGCTCTCTGGCCTGGGCAGAGTGCTCCTGGGCCTGCAGTCCCCAGCCTGAAGGAACAAATCAATCATCAATTTTTTTTGATTGTCTTGGATTAAAAAATAGGTAAAATAATAGGTGTGTGAATTGTAGATGGATCCCTCAAAGATTGTCATATGGCTTGTGTGCCTGTTTTAAGTGGTCCGTGCTGACCAATTGTAAAATCTGTTGTTAAGATCTACTCACAGTATTATCTTTCTAAAATTACCTTTGAGCTGGAAATATGCTTTTGCCAGTCTTACATGGGCCTGGGCTAGTTTCAGATGTCCGTCCCCATATACCAGCCTAGTCAGAGCCACACAACGCACCAGGTCCTGGATGCAGGCATCACACTGCTCAAATACAGTAAATGTCAGTATCACATCTCTTGATAGCTCACTCCACCATTTATCAAAAGCCATACCAATAGTACAAACCCTTTCTAAGCTAATTTCAATACTACAGTACATGAGAGCACAGCTAAAATGAATTCATTCATTAGCCAACCAACAGAAAACGGACTGACTACAAATGTGATAATCAATTAATTGTTTAAGTCATTTATCAAGCAAAAATACATTTACTGGTTCTAGTTTCTTATCTAGTTTCTTTCTCTCTCTTAGATATATGGTTTTACTGCATTGTAAACTGAGTATATTTGGGTTTTGGCCCATTGGTCAGACAAAGCTATTTGAAGAAATTAGTTTTGATAATCCAGGATCAGATTTTTGGAGTATCCCAGTTATTTTTTTTTTTGCACAGGTAAACATTTATACAGCCTTATCCTGGTTTTGAGAAACTCTTATATAAAACCATTGGGAATGTAATCGTCCTCTGATAGTAAATAAGTGGCTGTGATGTTGACAAATTGAGACACACTTGCACACAGATGATCAGAAAACTTAATGGTGCTATAATCATGTGCATATAAAGGAGTCTGAATAACCAGGTTTCTTGTGTTATATGTAATGTCAGCATGAGTGCACTCAAAACTAGAATAAGACTCAAAAACAGGAAACTAATACGCGTGTAAACAGTGATTATTATTATTGACACCCTTAGGTGTGTGCATATGATTCATGCAAGACCAAAGTCTACAGGACATGTTGTTTTCTGAACAGACAACAAACTCCTAACAATGAATACCATATCAATTTGTCACAGCAGCTTACACGAAACCCACCTCTTGGTTGTCTTCGTGGGCCTGAGCTCGGCTGTCAAAGTGTTTGAGCTTTTCCTCTGGAAGCCTCATCATAAAATCCCTCTTAGAATATCCTGTTTTTGAGGGACTCAGCACATTGGAACCACAGGGAGGGGATGCATCCACACCCCTGTCAGTGCTTCCCATGCTTTCAGGGGACCTGGTTACAAGTTTGGTCAAACAAGGAAACATCTTTGAAAAAGGAAGTCACACATTTAAGGAAAACACGTTTTAGTATTTAAAATACTAGAGGGCTTCTTGGAAACTGAACCTACAAAGGACACTTTAAGGACTTACTTAACAATTTCCTGTTTTACTTTCTGTCCAGTGGATAAGCACCACTAAGATCTACTTTGACTGGAGTGCAAACTCATAGGTTAAACTAACACGTAAGTGTGAAGATAAATTCACTTACTCAGTCAGAGACTCGGAGGAACTGGGTCGTGTTTTTGCCATTGTGTGACCATCATCGACAGTCACTGTAAGAGGGTTACATAGAGATATATGATTGCAAACTGCTTATGGACCAAACCATCATCAGTCTGTTATTTAACGCTACGTTTGTGTTTCCTTGGTTACACTGCGCGTAACCCACTAGCGTAGGTAGCTCGACTAACTGCTGCTGCTGCTGCTGCTTTCATTTGGACAATGGGCTTAACGTAACCGAAACACTACCTTACGTGACACGTTATGATATGTAAAATTCACCTCTACAAACATCATTAACAGCAGCTAGCCTCATCAAGCCATACGGACCACCGTGCTGGAGAATCCATCGCTAGCGAAGCTGTTTTGTAGCACAGGCACATAGTGTAAAGGAAGTGGGATGCATTCAAGAACCACGATGTGTTCTTAGGAAACACACTGTCTTTAGTCTGTTGACGAGTGATAAATTGTTTTCATGTATGTGACAAATAATTATGTCAACAGATGTACTAATAATGAGAAATAAATCCACTGAAGCAGAAAATACGACCCATGTTTAATAGGCTGTTTAATGTTTAAAATGTACAGCAACCTGGGCCAAATTCAGTATGGATCAAAAAGTATCTCGTCACCTTAAAAGAATCTTCATCCGGACCGGGGTCTGTGCTGTGCCAATAGACACCAGCCCAGGTCCGTTATACGGATCTGACCCACATTTTGTCATGGCTCCGGGCCGGATTTTCACTAGATGGACAAACCAATCAATCAGAACAAGCCTACCAACAAACCAATCAAAGTGCGGCTACAAATTAACCAATCAGAACAAGGCTACCAACCAACCAATCAAAGTGCGGCTACAAATTAACCAATCAGAATAAGGCTACAAACCGTCACCATGACCTTAACTATTGACTTTAACTAGCAAATTCTAATCAGTTCGTTCTTGAGTCCAGATTAATGTTTGTGCCAAATTTGAAGAATTTCCCTCACACAGTTACGGAAATATTGTGTTCATGAAAATGGAACAGACGGATGGACGGACAACCCAAAAATATAAAAACCTGCCTGATGCAGGCCGCGAGCCTGCAAATGGATCCTTTCGGGCCAGGTTGCCGGTGAAGGTGGGCGTGCACCCTCTCATACAAATTGGGTTTTTTTGTGGCTCCAAAAAACAAGATGGCGATATCCAATATGCCAAATTCGAGGCGTCAAAACAATACATCCATGCTTCAAAACGGCAGTTCACAAACCAATGGGTGGCATCACGTTGAGTTGCCACTTGCATATAACTCAAGATTTAATATGTTAATTACGATACCATTTAACACAAATTATAAGATAAAACTATGAAGTAATTACATTTTATAGCCAAACCGTCAAAGGTCAATGTGACATAAGGTTTGGCAAGAGAGGGGGAGATTGTGACCATAGACCCGAGACCACATTTCCTGCAACAACCATGAGGTAGTTTCTTTAGTTACTAATTTTGCCTGATATCTTTCCATGTAGGCATGGGGTTTGTTGTTGTATTAGCTTTGCACACCTGTAAAGATGGGACAGTTATCTTCTTAACACCATTATCACTATTTTTTTCACTCTTTAAAACTCATTGCTTCACAGGATTTGGTGACATCTATTTGTCTAATTCCCAGTGCAAAGTCTAATTGGGGAGAGTATTTGAAAACACCTTCAGGGGTGTGCAGGACCTGAAAATGTGAGTGGGAACATGCAGGAATAAAGCACAGTAAAAAGACGTGATTAGGACCATCTGGTTTATTGCCAGATCTTTAACCCCTGTCTTATTATTAATATTATTATTATTATTATTATTATTATTATTATTATTATTATTATTATTATTATTATTATTATATGATTAAATCCTTGTAGTCATTCTATCATTTTTAATGTAATTTTGATCAATAGCGGTCCAGGAAGAAAGGAGAAAATGTGTGTCCAGTATCTTAACTCAAGGTTAAATTTGTGGGTTTAAATCTGGTTCACGATTGCTGCAAATGTTCGTTTTTTTCCCCCTAATTATTTTTTCTCTTTCCTAATGATTTATTTTTTGTCAAGGTTCACAGCTCTCTGAAATGCCACTCAATGTTAAGTCCCATAAAGAGGGTAGGCATATCATTTAAGTAAATTTTTCTCATCTCATTAAGAGTATTGTACAATTTATGTGAACATGTTGAATATTTTTTGAACATATGAACTGTAGTACTCTGGTATCTCCACAAGATGTCAATATAGTAACACAAGAGTAATATTCCCAGCTATACTGCAGATTTTACAGTTGTGCTCTAGGGAGTAGGCTATTATAACATTGTTGTGCTCTTTTAAGAAGTGATGGCTGGGGTTCTGGCCTCTCCTCAGGGCATTCACACTTCAGAATGTTAAACTACCAATACTTAAACCCCGGGGGCATCCTTCCTTTTTCCGTACTACATCCTCGGTATTTATCACACCATTTATTTCATGATTTCTCAGACCTCTAATGATGTTACTTTAATTTGGTCACCTACACATGCTAACAGTCAAACAGTGAAAATGATAACATCCCAATGCCCTCAAAGTATTTTATGATGATATGGGGCTTATCATCAATATATTTAGAAAGTAGGGCCATACATTCTCTGTGTCCTTATTGGTTAATATGCTGCATGGAAGTGGCAACATTGACCTTAAAGTTGTTCAAAGTCAGCGTCTAATAGCTCATTAGTTTTAATGAGTGGATGTTAAATGGACTGAAGTCACTGTAGTGCACAGGTTGAGAGGTGTCACTCAGATGAGAAAGTAAACAATGAACCTGAAAGACATTCCTCTATAGTTTGCAACCCCCACTTTTACTGTATAAAAGAACACATTGTCCTACAGTGTTTTCTAATTGTGGCTCTCACACTAGACTGCTAGATTTAAATATACTGTATATATATAAATATATATATACATATATATATGTGTGTGTGTATGTATATATGTATATGTATATATATATATATATATATATATATATACAATGCTCAGTCATTTTTTCAGGTGCAGGCTTTACAGTTTTGTAGTGACATAGACCTGAATTGTGAGTGTAGATGGATATGAAAAACTGCAATTAGAATTAGAATAAAAACATACTTAAAAAATACAGATAAGGAATACATGTGTTCCACATTATTCTATACTTTCATAAACATAAATACTATATGTCAATAGTGAGAAGAGGAAATGTACATTTCCTTGTGAAAATATCCTTTCTTACATCAGTGCCCAAAATCCATGCAAAATAAACAAGAAGTAACGTCTCTGTGGCTGCTTTGAGAAATTGGTCTCTGGAGACAGCTTTCTAGGTTAATTTATTCTGTATCGGGCTGGCAGTATGTGTACTGTCACCACTTTTAAACTTGGGGCAGAGCACATTTTGTGTGCAATACTGCCTAAGATAACTTCTTATGGCTCCTTGGGATGATTGCTGCCGGTTGATTCTGGCAGACCATGAGACAACCCGTTTATTTGTTTGTTTGTCCCGTGAGTTTTTGGCTGGCCATTCAGGGCTCTGTTTGGCCCTGGTCCCTGTTGGGCTTCTATTTCTGAAACCCAAGTGGCTCTTAATGAAGCTGGTAGGGTTGGCATGGGCCCTCAGCAAACCCAGGCCTGATCAGACCCTTCTTCTTCTGCCTTGGCAGCCACACTCCATTTGCTCCCTCTGGCTTCCTAATTTAGTAACGGTGGGTAAAAATATGCGCTAACGAACAAGGTCTGGTATGTCAGGCTAGCGTCCAGAGAAGAGGGAGAGAGGGGAGGGGGTGAGGAGAGGAGGTGGGGTTG
>NW_019524741.1:196023-234993 GCF_002814215.2 Seriola lalandi dorsalis | reverse complement strand
GGGGGTTTCACAGCAGGCACCCAGTGACAGGGGTAGAGTCACTCAGACCTCTCTGACATCTGTGTGTTTGTGTGTATGTGTAGACATTCAGGGGAGTGCGTGGGGGTGGATGACGAGCGAGAGGTGGAGGGTGAGCTCTTAAAATTTCTCACCCTTGCCAAACTCCATTCAAACACTTCTAATCATTCCTCTGTTTTATTGCAATCACACTGTGTGGCTGCTAAGCAAACCTGTGGTATACAGTGCAAATGGACTAATTATTGAAAGAGTTACATTTTCATCTTAAGCTGCTATCTAATGAGTTTTGTTTTTTAACACTGTTGCTGTATCAGTTTCCCTTCTTACAGACCTACAATCACATCCATATATTTTGGTACAGTTTTCCAATAAGGCATACTTTATAAATAATAAGAAGTTATATACTATGGACTATATATATCTATAATATTCAATTTGTTAGAAGAACCTTTGGCTGGCTGGATTGTTGCATCATTGGACATCATTGAACATTGTGTAGGAGGGGCAGATACAAAATAGATAGAGTAATCGAGTAATGCCAACTGTCAAAAGAGGAACAAATCTTTATTTTTCAAGTGACTTTTGAGTGGTGTATAACCACATTGTAACCTGCCTTGTGTTTTTATGCTCTGTAATTCATTAGGATGGCCACTTCACTGGATGACCATCCTACACTTCCTTTTCTATAAAAAAGCTGCAGAGAATCCAGACTAGAATCCAGGTATGAGACAACCTATGACTCTTTAGTGGACATTTTGTGTTTTATTCATGTTGTTTGGAGTTGGTGTGTGTACTGCTGGATCTGTAGGGTAACCCTTTCACATGTGAGATACAGAGCTTCCTGGCTCAGCTATGCATACTGTAGGTGTTTAGTTACAGACCATGCAGGCAACGGAAGAAAAACATGTTATTTAATGTATGTTTACCCTATACACCTCAGACTTTCAAAGTTCTCCATTTTCCATGGACCCATTCCAACAAACATTAATGGTGAATAACTTTATTGAGGCCATTTCAGTGAAAGACATGGAAGAAGTGGTGTCAGTAAACTTTCTTTTAGTCATATAATGGCTTGAAATATTTGATTCTGAATAATGGTTCCTTCCTACAATGCAAAATGTGCAATGCCAAAGTGCAAGCCATTAAAAAACAACACAGAATGAAGGTAATATGAGTTCATTAATACATTTTTAAGCTTAGAATAACGTCCACTGCTTGAGATGAGTCCTGTGCTTGCAATTACTCTGTTTTCATCTGTCAAGACACTCTACTGTAGAAATCTGCCCTCAAGCACTGTAGCACTTGCCCTTCCTGTTCACAGTTTAAGAGGCTCATGACAACCTTGTCAGCTTCACTTGTAAACCTAAAGCTGTAGATGAAAACAGCAAACCTCTGTGTCTGTTGGAAGATGGCAGCAGCCGAAACAATGCATTTACAGGCCGGATAACAGCTGCTCAACACAGTAGATTTTTATCAATTAATTAAAAAAAAAAGAATCACAGGATTTGTCATGAAACCTATGTCTTGCATCTGGCTGCACAGAGAGATTAGGTGTATACCTCAAGTTGTATGCTGAACTTTTGCCCACACAACTATGCGGTCGCAGACTTACAGGGTAACAAACCACACTGTCCCCAGCCCTTGCAGGAAAGTGTTATTGACATTCTGCATGGTTGATATAACTGGTGGAAAGATTCTTCTTGCTGAGCTGAGTCAGAATGAAAAGAAATGCACTATACAATTGACATTTTTATTCCTTGATCTAATTGTCATTAATCATTAGAAGTTTGAAGTCATGTAATGTGCATTTCATATTGCTTTAATTTGATATGAGTGTTTTTGCTCAATAAAATAATACAAAATGTCATACATATGTAAAATTACCTCTTTGGAATTAATATAGCTATTTCATAAAGAGACCATTTGTTGCTGGATTGTTATATTTAGCAGTGGGCTAATAAAGCAACTGAGATAAATTATTATATCTTAACGTACAACTCTACCCAGCTTTAACTGTCAACACAGGAATGTCTGAGCAGCCTTGCGTAATAAATAGGGCGCAATTTATGGATCCAATTCACAGTAAAATGAATGCCTACAAACTCGACTCTTATTACAGTCTAATTCAATCATCACTCATATTATGCTTGGTTATCAGTATGTCACAGTTATTTGTTAAAACCACAAACTAGCACCCAACTTTTATACAGCTGTGCCCACTTCCTGTGTTAGTTAACCCACAGATACCCGCCCCTCAGCATGAACATGAGCCCCTGTCATAACAAATAGTTTTTAAAGTGGGAAACAATAGAGTAGATTTTATTTAATATGACATATTATGACATATATATTAAGTTAGATTGGTAAAAAAAAAATTTTAAACAAAACATAATTTTCTATTGCATTTGTAGAAGCAGTTCTGGAGTTAATAAAGTGTAGCACTACATGTACGAGACTGATATTGTGAAATAGTGCCTTTATTTTAAACTGAAATTTGGGGAGAAGTGGCACCTTTCTGTGGCTGTTAAATTGCATGAGTCGTTTTAGCACTTTAACAAAGGTATGCTATTCTGACTCACAGCAAATATGCTAATGTCTTCACAGCTGCTAGACTTCAGATAAAGCATGTTATTCGCACATAGAATAAGAAATGTGTTTCAGTACTGTAATCAAAGTATTTGTGCGAGTAATGCCACTGTTAAGAGGTAGAAACAAAGCCAGACACTTGAGCCAAGCACCCCTTCCTTTGAACTGACTGAAGCCGTCCATAGCAAAGACATGATAGTTACAGTGCGATAAGATAAGCTGTCTTCCTATCCAGCAGCGTCGTTCCATGCCAGTGCTTTGTTAAACAATAGTGTCGTATTCAAATGTGAATTGTTCCCTTCTATGGCAAAGACTTAGAATGGCTTAAACTTGTGTTTATCCTTACCCAAACCTTGGCCTAATTTGAAGCATACGCAGGAAACAAATCTACTATTGTTTCACCACTAAAGCGTCTTCTCTTCTCTCTATTCAATGTCAAAATCAAAGATTACGGAGAGCTTTGGAGGTGATATTGCCGTTTTCTGTTTAGACAATGGCGCTTCTAAACCAACAACTGTGTTTTGTGTGCTGACAGTGAGTACATTCCTTCATAATTGCAGTTTTAGCAGTATTGTGACAGGGAGATATGTGTATGGGGGAGTTTCATCCTCTTCCAATGGTGCTGCAATCAAGCTTTCGGTGCTAAAATACGGATCAGCAACTGTTCGCCAGACATTTCCAAAATGATGCAGAGGGGTTTGTCTGTATGTCCACACCCTCTAAATCCAAATGCTTGTAGAGAAGATGGTGCAGGTCCTCCTTCTTGGTACACTGTGGTCCAGCCTTGCACTCCCCGTCACCTTGATGTTAACCAGGGGAAAAATCTGCAACTTGCCCACTCGCACAGTCAGAAAGCAGCAATTCACTGTTAATTGTGCTTATGGTACAGTGGTATCCAGCATAAATACATTTCACTAATCTCTCTAATTACACGTGTAAAGTCTGTGGCGTCTGTCCAGGAAAAAGAGAGAAACAGAACTTCTCTGACCAAAAGAAACTCGACAGTTTTATGAACATTAGATTTTACTATCTCACTTTAACTAACATATGTGATGCACATTTGATGTCCCAAATGTCAGTCAGTGATGTTTCAGATGACTTTTTCTAATGTCATAATGAGAAAACTTTGTGAATATGGCACTTTTCCTACATTCAGTGCACTTAAAGCAGTATGCTGACTGCAAGAGAAATTGATCAGCTCTGAAGTGCTCAAATGAATCACTTGTACTTAAGACTTGACCAAACCATACTTTTAACCCCCCACCCACAAGAATATGCCTCCAAAATGAATGGTTTACACCATAGGAACATCAAAATGGTGAGTCGGGTGAGGGGTGTGTGGGGGGTTCACTTACCTTTGGCCATGAATGTGAATGAGAGGCTAAATGTCTGCCTGTGGTTCTTTGACCTTTGTAGCTCCTCTGCTGACTTGGTTCAGGTAAGTGCAGGTTGTATGATGCAGTGGTATCAATAATGGAAGAAAGGCAACCCTCACCCCCCACCCCCACCCCACCCCCTCTGGCAGCTATGTGGGTCAGAGGAGGCTCTCAGTGGATGGGAGAGATTGATGAAGAGCACCAGGGAGAGCGTCGGAGCGCCTACCTCACAGCGGTGCAACCCAAGCCGCTCCCCCTGCACTTGTTCCAAGGCCCCCCTCCTGAGCTGCACCGCCTCGCGCTCTTTAAATGACCTTCAAATTAGCCTTATTTTTCAGGGCCCCAAACCCTTCAGGGTCCTTCCTGGAAAGATGGTGGGTCTTGTTCTCGCTCTTTTTCTCAGCTTTTTCTTCTGTTATCCTCCTGTTGACCACAGATGTAGGAGAAAACAACAAAAGGAGTGGAGCTGGTGTAGCAAAGGTGACTGATTTTCACTCCTGTTGTGTCTCTGATGTAATCAGATAAGTGAGCTGTTATGTGTTCCTGATTATGCAATTACACACACACACACACACACACACACACACACCCTTTCAGTACACCTACTCTCTCAAACAATTCCTTTGTCGCACATCCTTATTTCGGCATCTGCGGACAATGATACATGTGGTATATTGAGAGGTTTGTGTATATGATGGTGGATGGGAGTCGCAGTGGGATCTTTCTTTCTCTACATCACAAAACAACATTCTGTCAGGCCCACCATCCATCACTACAGCTGTGGTTTGTTGTACACACAGCAAGTCATGCTGGTCCTCTGTCCAGACCTGATGCAGAGCTCTTGATTATCCATTTGCATTAAGGGAAGCACCTCTTTCTAATGGAACTAAATGACTCAGACAGCTGCAATTTGTAAGGTTATGCTTTGCTCTTGATGGAATGGTTGCCTGGCAGGCTTTGATTTATGAACTTTTTCAGCAATTTTCTGGATGATTTAGGTTTATTATGGTAAGACGAAATCCCTAAACTCATCTCTCTATACCTGTGACAGATCTGGAGAGTGTAGAAGCTCCTCGCAAACTCACCTCACCAATCAACACCAATCCACAGCAAATGATAGAGACAAACACTTGTGTAATCACTCAGGCTGCGAGTTGATGCTTAGCTGATATTTTAAATGGACCTCTTAGCTGTGTGTGAAGTGGCGCGCAGCAGCCTTAAAGGTGACCCTATATAGTACAGGAATGTGTTGCACTCCTTAGGGAAAAGCTTTGACTTTTTTTCATTGTTATTACACTGCGATGAAGCCTTACCCCAAGAAGACAATACATCTCCATACAATATTGGCTTTAAACATTTTATTTGCACAAGTGGCAATTTGTCATGGAAAGCTTTTTAACACCCTCTCCTTTTTTAACTGACCTTGTGCAGAAGAGTGCATGGAAACCTTTAACTCGCCAAGTTAAGATAATGGAGTGACTGTGCAACAATTATTCTACACACCTCCCTGTAATTATCCAAACCAAACAGATTCCTCTTCATGATAAATATTCTTGACAAAGGGTAAATAGCCCGGAAATTAAGATCAAAATTCAAAGCCGTGTCTTTTCTCTACAGGTTCCCTCTGCTTGCTTTTGACACGCTGCCAAACATTTGGAGCTCATTCTCCAGCTATCATGATGGAAAAATCGGCAGAAGGGATTGTAACTCACAGACAGTGAGAGAGTTAGAGAGCAAACATCAAGGGGAATCAAGTTGGAAAACATAATAAGTCATCGTGTTAGCGGTGGAGTGAAAGAGACGGTGTGAAAATAGGCAAGAGGACAACCAGAGGTGGGGCATGACTGATGGCTGGGTACGATGGGGGCTTGTTGCTTCAGAAGGGCAAACCTGACCTGATTGATTGGCTAGTATTTCAGAGAGGCCCCCGTGCCCATTTGCTTATGATGTAGAAGGCGTAAAGACAAATAACGAAAAGCAGCCAGTGTAAGATGAAAGATTATTGAGTGTGAATTAGGAAAAAAAGAGAATCAGGTCATGGGAGGATATCGTGATGGTATATATATTATTTAAGCTGAGTGTCTGCTGTTTAACTCTTGATCGCTGCCTTATTGTGTTTGTCTTTCATTTCACAGGGGAAGCAGCACGTTTCATGAGTAAATTCAATCTTTTTTCTTTTTTTTGTAGTTGTACTTTCAGCCACGTAACTCACATACAGTAAATGAATGTTATACTTACAAAAGAGGAGGCAGTAATATTGTAGAAAATAACAAACTGAAAGCATCTATGTCAGGACAAGTTACAGCAATTTTTAAATAATATATATACACAAAGGGAAACATGCTAGTGACCTGTGCTGTAGTCAGACACAGCAAAGCTTAAATTGTAACGCTAGCTCTTTGTTTAGCATATTAGCATGCTAACGTTTGCTCATTAGCACTAAACACAAAGGACCTAAAACGTCATAGTCATAAACCAAAAATATTGAATAAATGGAAAGGGAATTCAAGCTATTACAGTTCATCCTGACATGAATATCTGCAAAACATTTTGTGGCAATCCAACTTTTAGCTGCTGAGATATTTCACCAAAACCACTGCTGGTGGTGTTAGAAATAAATACGGTGGGATTATCACAGTCAGTAGGATTTATCTTCGAAGGAACAATAATGTCTGCATATGGCAATCCATTGGGTAGTTGTTGAGATTTTTCAGTGTGGACCTATGTGGTGGATGAATAGACAGACATACAGACGGACAATGCCACGCCTAGAGATTTTCAGTTTATTAAGATTTACATTTATCCTGTATGCTTAATTTTCTCTAGCAGAACTCCCTCATTACGGTATTATAATGAAAGGCTAAGTGTACTTCGAGGGTTTCATTGCATTAAACTTCATATCTAATCTCCCCAGTCTCTCCTGACGAGTGTATGGCTCTGTTCCATGAACTACAACAGAAAAAAAAACACTTACTTTTGGAATGTGCTTCAATGGAGAGCTTTTCTTCATCTGTAGAGTGTGATTGCTCTTTCCTGACTGTCTAATATCTATCCAGAGAGGTTATTACAAAGAGAGGGATATCATGGTGCATTATCCACAGACCTAGTATAAAAACAATCATGGAAATGTACTGAGCACTTTGTAAGAACATGACCAGCTGTTTTGCTGTTTCAAAGGGGGAAAGAGGATACATACTGCTTCCACATTGCACTTTTCCTCTGCTTTTGTCTCTTTGAACCTACTTCAAACATTAGTCAGTGTGTGTTTAGTGTCATGCCAGCCATGTGGATGGCATATGCTAACATTGCAGTTGGGCTGACTTGTTATAGGTGTGTGTGGTGACCAGTAGCTGTTGGTTATGTCCCTGAGCTGTAACTTTGATGTGAGGTGGTGGATGCCAGTGGTGGAAAGGTGATGGCTGAGGTAAACGTGTATATGGAAACAATTCAGACACAAGCAGTGTACAACAGTAGCCACATGAAAGGCCCCTTTGTGGGGCTCTGCTACCTTACAGATGGTACGCTTCCCTCGTCCATTAAATAATAACAGTACTCTCCCTGGGCCAGATGTGCTGAATCCTTATGATGCTAAATGGAAAGAAATCAGCTAGGCTTTACTCTTTAATTGAGCACCGGAGTGTTTATTTTCTTGAGACTGTCATAATAGACTCCAAAATTCCCATAAAAACTCAACTCTGAGGGCAGATTAGCCCATTTAGCACCTCTAGACAGTATTTTCCACATGAGACAAGTCTTAAGTGCAGTTCTGCTGGTGGCAAGATTTCCACACGGGACTGGCCACATCTTTAGTCACTCCTTATTTCTGCTCTGTGATCTTGCACTTAGAGGCACCCCTTGTAAAAGCAGCAGTCGCAGGGAGGTCGCCCTGACATCTTTATCATAATTGCCCTAAATACCCCCATTAGAGAAGCTAGCCAGTATCCTCAATAACACTAGTCATCCCTGGTAGCACTGGTGCATCTAATTGCCTGGGCCTTTTTTTTGAAAGATTGCCTGACATCAGCAGGGCTCCCTATGGGCTGGCCCTCTTCATTCTCTGCCCAGCAAAGCATATCGTTATCGCAGCCAGCAAAGAGACCCGGCCTCCCTGCTCCTGGATAATTAACTGTCTGGCTTAACTGCATAATGGAAAAAAGGAACATTGGAGGTATGGTAGTTATTCAAGCAGGCCTTGGAGAGGAGAGGTATAAGACAATACCAGGGTCATTCATGCTCACCATTTTTCAGTGGGATGGGTGATAATGTAGAAGGATAGGAAGTCATATTGGAGACAGAGGCTGGTTATGGAGGATTGGTTTCATATGATAATTAGGCCCATATGCTAATTGCCGAGGAAGCTTGATGAATTCCTCCAGCCCAGCTCTCCTCTCCAGTACCGGCTCCCCTATCAGCTCTCCCCAATGTCCCCCACTTCAAAGGCTTGAACCCTCTTTACATAGCACTATTTCTCTCTGTTTCTTTCTGCTTCACATCAGTCCCTATCAGTGTGGAGACCCCCCCCCCCCAAAAAAAAAAACAAAACAAAAAAAAAAAAAGAGACAAGAACAGCAACAGCAGGAGAGGGAAGTAAAGGGCTGTCTGCTGTTGTTTGACATTTACAAGTCTCTTAGTGAAATGCATGATGCCCATCCTCGTGAATGTGTGCTCGCAAGTGTAATTAGAACACGGCAGGCTCGTGTTTGTCTTTGTGTTGTTGTATGGTGGAGGTATCAAGGACAAGTGCATTAATGAGCACCTGGAGAGGAACAGCTTGTGTCTCCTGGTTAGTGTGACCGCGAGCAGGGCGCAGACTCCTTCACTGACTCAGATGACGTGACTGATGGAGGGGGAGGTTTCTGTCAGATCTGGGGCACTCCCAGGAGCTGCAGTTTGTCTCGGCTGACAACAGCGCTCACCAAAGGGGCCCCCGTCCCACACATCAGCTGGAAAGGCGAAAGAGGATGTTGTCCTTCCCTCTGTACATCGAGTCACACTGGTCCTCCTTTCCTAAATTCTTATATATTTCTCTTCGGTGTGTGTTTTCTCTCAGTATTCATTTATCCCCTGAAAGTATACGACATGTACAGTTTAAGTAGCAGCTGCAAAATGTTCAAACATAAACAAAAATCTGCTATGTGACATGGATGTTGAAATTAGTTATCCAATATGCTTTTAAATAGAGAATTTGATATATATCTATCCCTATCAAAATCTTTTCTCACATGACATAATGTGGCATCTGAACAACAGATGGTTGATGTGTATACATTATTCTATTGATACACAAATTATTACATTAGATGTTTCATTATTGCTGGTGTTCAGCATTCAAAGTCCAACCATATCAGCACAAGAGGTTTGGTCAAATAAGGATAAGAGAAAGTATGTTTTATTGATATTTTGTGAATGGCAAAAGAACAAAGCGGCAGAGTCATATCCTTAGTTATATATGGATTGAACAGGATGCATATGGAACCAGAGATATGGGAGAGCAGCTGGATTTTTAGTTTGGCATTGCTTGAAAGTGTGCTGATATACTGAGTCCAGCCCGTAATGAAAAAAAGAGCATACAGTCTTCCATGCCACTTAACAATCATAACACTGTGTTTGTGCCGTGACATTGAAAATAACTGCCTTATTAGATTTACTCTGTGGTATGACATTGCACGTGCATGCAGCTTAAAAGTGCATCACTGACCCCATAAAGAGAATAGAATAAATGGAATATTGTTGACCAAATAGCTGCTCTGGAACTTTTTGGAGTTTCTAACAGTTGTCTAAAGAAGAATAATGCCAGACACATGACAAAAAAGGCAAGTAATGAACAAATTCACACGCATTTCGTCACTTCACACACTTTCCTGTGCTCACATTGAAGTTTTATAAGCTCTGGTCGGTGATGTGTTTTCCAGGTTCCAGTCTGCTGGTGACAGAGCTGCTGGTTTTATAGGTACAATGACTCTCTACAACGGCTTTAAACACATGATACTCATTACAGTAGAGCATCCCTTCAACTGTTCGGGAAAATTGAAGCTTGGAAAATTGGAGCAGCATACCACACAGTCTTCTCCTCTTCTCTGTGACTTCTTTTTGCCTGCTTTTATTCAGCGCACTTGGCTTCTGTGAACTAAACACTGAAACAGGAAGGAAAGGCTCAAGGTGTTGAGCTCGTGCTCTGCTTTAACCCGAGATGGGCCTTTGAAGTGAGTTCTCCATCCAGTCAGACTTATTTAGAGGTTTGATCTACTTTGAACATCAGATGTTAGCAGTGTGGTGTTTCGCAGAACTGAATCTGCAAGCAGTATCGCAGATGCTAAGACTGTCCACAGACTTGATAAGGTTATTGATACAGTACTTCCTCCTTGCAGTTTCTCTACTGAAAATCCCCAGCCGAGCCCACAGGGACACCTGTGCTTGTGTTACAGCTGCCCCTGTTTACCATTCTCCACCTCAGGCTCTTTCCATTGAGAGAAAGATGCTGGCTAGGGTGCAACTCTGCAAATCCCACCTGGATGTGGCATTTGTAATAAACAACCTAGGGGCATGACTGCCACCCTTTTCTCATTTAACTCCCAGTGCTCCTCCTCAGGCCCCTTCAACACTGTTCATAAGCTCCCCAAACAAACTCTAATTTGAGTCTTGTTTAGTGCCATATAAACTGTGGTGAGCTGTTTCTTAGGTAACTCCACGGGTAACGTGTGACAAGGCTGTTTCACTGCATGCTCTCTTTTTTCCTCTCTCTTTCACACACACATGCACACTCACTCTTCATCACTGTGATAGCACATGAGGGGGAAGATATAGTTATTCAGGGAATTATCTGCCTCATTGGTGCCATATCTCATCCCGTGCTTTTGTGCCAAATGGCCGTGTTTCCATGGAGCCTGCTTGTGTTTACTGTGACGTGCCATGGCAGGGCCCTTTCTGGTACAGAGGGACTTAGCGCACAGCAGTGGAGAGTATTTCAGTCCCTGTCTGGAGTTTTGGGGCTTACTTCTCCAGCTCTCCCCTCTCCTCCCACCTGCTCTCCTTGCTGTTCTTTCGCTGGGTGCCTGTGTGGCTGTGTGCTGGTGCTCCTGGCCCTGTTCTTAGACAGACAAGGCTAATTGAAAGGGAAGGCTGCTCTCTGCTGATCAGCTCTGACAGCAGTGTCTTGCCAGAGGTGGGTGTGCCACCCCATGCTGAGAGTTTTCACAGCAAAATAACAGTGCTGTCGTGAAAAACACAGACCGTGCCACGATTACCCGGGCAGCTTGCCAAAGGAGCCAGATGAATTTTGCGGACAGAAGAAAGAGGGGAAACCCACTTTGTCTGCTTTATGACTTTAGGGAGGAGAGCTGTGCCAGCATTTAGTGAAAATCTAACAGGCGTTCTCCCATTTCATTCAGGGTGAGAATGAAATGAAACTATATTCTTTTTCTTTTTTTTTTTTTTAAAGAGTGCAACAATTAATGATCATGTTTGATCACAGATGTACAGTCTGGCATTTTGTTTTGCTTTCCAGTGTTACAGAATAAAAGAAATTGTTCACCCGGAATTTAATATTCAGCGATTAACACTCACCCCACCGTCATCAAAACAATAAACACACAGGAAGTTTCATCTGAATGTTCTTCTAAACTACTGAGGATAACAAAAGAATTTTGCATTGAAATCCAATATGGATCCAATTTTATAGAGCTGTGAAAAGATAGTATTATGACCATAAAAACAGATATTGATTAATCATAAGTGAATTGCCATTTTCAGGTGAATATGCCTTTAACTCAGAGTTTGATCGCCTCATTCCAGCAGATCATTTTCATCTGCTTCAGGTTCTCAGATAAACAGCTCCTCCTCTAAACTTTTGTGTTGTGTCTTACCCTGCTCGCAGGCCCTTTCCACTGCCCACATCAGAGGTGCCACCATCCAGCGTGACTTGATGCACCAGGACAGGCTGGGACCCCTCAGCAGGCCCACAGTGGACAGCTGTGATTACTGCTGACAATAATTTATGGTCCCTTCTGATTGAAAACATGAGAGCTGGAGATAGAAGGGCTGGTGCGGAGTCAAGGCACCACCTTAAGATATAAAACTGAGGCCGCAGCTGCTGTCAGAAGCAGGATTCCTGCCAAGCTCTGCAGGCCCTCTGCCCATCCAGACACACACAAGCTCTCGTTTTGCTTTCTTTTCTCTTCTTTTATATTTTCCTTCCTCCTTTTCTTTGCCTTGTTGTAGTCCTCTTCTACATTGTGTCTCTCATCATTTCTATCTTGCTCATAGTACTCATATACTTTGTTGTCCAATTTTAACTTAGTGCAATATCATACTGGATGTTTGTCTCAGAAAAAATCAAATTAAATTTAGCTGGAAAAGAGGCTATTCTTTCGGTCCGAATTGCAAAGAATGCACAGAAGCGGCATCAAAATACATAAAGTAAAACAATAAAAACACTCCATGAAAGGAACGATGCGAAAATGTAATATTGAGGAATTGTGCAAAATAAAAGAGGAACAAATACTTATCCACCCTGGCTGATCAGGTGTCTCTATAGTGAGCTTTTCCAGCCCTGAGATTACCATGCTAATCCTAACAATAGCACTGTGCAGCTGGTTTGAACAACTATCTGCACCATTGTTTATGTTGTCATCCCTGCTGGATCGTACTCATGAGGAGTAACCATTTTAGTGGATTTGCATTTACTATTTCAGTGCCACGTCTAGGGCTGACGATCCCTTCCTCGAAAATGATGTATGTTCTGGGTATTATGTTCTATTTCTAAAAGAGGCCTTGAACTAAAGAGAAGGGTTAGCAAAGCTCTCGTGGATATAAAAACTGAAATTAAACAATCCCCAGATTGAGCTGAAAAGGGTTTAAATGGAATCAGATGGTATGAAATTGCAAATACACTTGAGTGAAATGATGTTCTTTTAAAACAGGTTATGTCAAATTCTCTCTTTGATTTCTTCCGCGATGCTAAGTAGAAAATTCACTGTCTGTTTAATACATGTTCATATGGATTAAATTTCTAAGTAAAATGTTTTTCATTAGGTTTGAATTCTCGGGGCTATGGCAATTATAACAATATCAGATGTTTCTCCTATGAATTGCCTTAATATGTACAATACTGTGGACATCATGTTCTTGGTACTATTTTCCTTAGTTTTAAAAATGTGTTCCAGTAAAGACTCGTTCAGCTTATCTCACGCACTCTTTTTACAACTGTGTTAGCTACCTGTTCATGTAAAAATAGCACCTCAATCTAAGGACGGAATATGTTTCCTTTCAGAACACAATGGTTTGCAGCAGCCTCAGAGTTGTGTCAACAAGAGAGGGAGCGGAATCCCCCCAAAATTCAATGCACACTACTTTGTTGTTGCTCAGAAATAGAGTCTTTATTCACTTACAGTAGCTACACAAGACCCTGAGAAAATACAACAACATCCTATCAATGGATACAACAATGTAAAAAATAAAAGCAGCTGTCCGGGATCTGTCTCGTGAATACTCAATTTTTCATCTAATGTGTCCAATCTGTCCAGCTCCAACCTCATTACCATGATCTTGAGCAAGAAACGCAGGTACTGAAATTGAATGTGGTGACTGAGAGAGACAGAGACAGAATCATCAGATTTAAAAAAAAAAAAAAGAAAAAAAAAAAAGAAAAGAAAATGAGCCTCAAAATGTTTCCTAGATGAGTGACCTATATAAACTGTGCCATCAGTGCACAGCGGAGCCCATGTTCCACCATGAAACACATTTAACTTTAGATCTAGATGTTCTCTGAGAACTACCAGGACTCAGATCTTCATGTACCAATGCCGTACAACTGGGTAATCACTACACTAATACTTGCCACGCTAAAAAAATATCTTGCTATTATTTGGCATCGTGGAACATGACCTGGACTGACATATCTCTGGAGAGAGGGAGGAAACCATATAAACCCTAATGAACACAGGAACTCCAAACAAAAAGGACCGGGGGTAGGAATCAATGCAAGGACCTTGTTGGTAAGAGCCAGTTTATGAGACATATTCATAATGGAAAATAATTGTAGCTCAAAAACAACTCACATTCATAACATTTTAAGAAAGTTTATAATTCAGACAAATGAAATAACTGGGCAATATTGGTTCAATTTTTCAAGTAGCATCCACATTGGGTCATGACTTTGTCTCTGACAGCAGCTCAGAAAACACAGGAGAATTCTGTCAGTAATGGTAGTCCATCATTGTCAATACATACTGTATATTCAGAGATATAGAATTCAAAAGTATAAAATCGCAAATGACAGTGTATATGAATATATGAATTTCCATCTGGATTTTTAATACAAATATTTCTTGATGATACATATTAAGAATATGCTACTTTCAAATTTATCAGTCGTCGAATGTGAGTCATTTTTATGACCTGTTTACAAAGTCTTTTCAAAATGTTGTGAAAACGTATGCGTATAGTTTCGTAGCGTTTCATTGAAACATAAGCACTACCTGGATGGCTGCTGATGTGCACGTTTTATCCTTGTTACACCTGATTATAGGGTCAAATTTTGCACCTTCTAGTCTTGATCTCATATGATTACCCTTTGCTACTTGGTTGCAGCCATTAATCCCTCCTCCTATAGTGACTGACAATAATTCCTGCACTTTGTCCAAGAGACACTGCAACCATTCATCACTCTGTCACCTCTCACAGGGGACTCACTCACGGTGTCCATTTATCCAAAGGAAAAAAGTCTGCCTCTGTACTGTATATACATACTATAGCCTCCATGATGTTGTCTGATAAACTGAGGAGAAAACCGATGAAAACTCCACGCTGAATCTGTTAAATGGCGCAAGATAACTTATTAATGATATTTAAAATATCCATTATACTATTAGAGAAAAAAAAGAAAGTGAAGTTAACATTATGGCAGAGTTGGTTGGTGGTTGTTACTGTTTGCTTGATGTTTTTTAGCTCACAGCAGGCTGATACTATCAGATCGCTATGTCTTTCTCTCTCTCATCTCTCTCTCTCTCCCCTCCGCCTTCCTCGCTCACATTCGCTCTCTGCCACCTGCACACACTCACATACGCACACATCGATGACATAAAAAGACTGCTTTCTGATGAATAAATTTGTATATTTTAGAACCTATCCCCGTTTCAGCAAGTATTCTCCAGAGGCCCTGCCTTCTTCTCTCCTGAGTTCCCCTGCAACCCAGTGGAGTCATTAGTCTGCTTGCTGTGTTGAACTCTTTAATCATCTGTGTGTTACATAAAAAGAGGACTATTCCTCAGTGACATACAACGGCATGCTCAGCTTGGTTGGGGCTTGCTTTGATGTGTATAGGCTGTTGTGTTGTGTCTGCACTATAGGCTTCTTCAGGCTCAGTTTTTCCATTTCTCTGTGGAGGTGAGATAAGATGTCAGTCTTCCTCTTGTTGCAGTAAAGATGTGACTGCGAGTGCATAGTTTGCTACTAAATAGGAGCATCAGGCCTTTGTAGATATACATCCTACAACAGTGTAGTGTAGGGTTGGTTCCTGTGCCTGGATCGTCTTCATTTTTCCCGTGTGATAGTGAACTACTTACATGGTCCCGACTGCTAAAAGCCCCTCATTAGTAATTCACATATTAACAACAGTTAATCTCACTTTAGTTAGTTATAGTTACTAAGTTATAATCACAAATGTCTTACAATTCCTTGTCGGTGTAAATATAATTAAAACTTCATGTTCACACTCCCATATACATGCTGCAACAGTGTTCCACAGGGACAGAGGCCGGCGCCTGCTGCCATGGTATCAGGTTGCAGGTCTGTCAGACACAATGGTGAGGAGTTGCCCCGCGGCTCGGCCTGAGAGGGCAGAACAATGGAGCCGCAGTGCAGACGGAGCAGCAGAGGGCACGACGAGCCGATCTGTCAGCCTGGCAGAGTTGCGCAGGCTACTCCGGCCCCAGACCCTCTCCTCGCACATACAATGGAGGGTGGGAGGTCAAGAGCACGAGGAAATGGAGGGGAATTCCCAGCATGCTATAATAAAATGGAGTCCTCTATTTTGGTGACTGAAGGAATAGGACACAGTCAGGCTACACCCTGCATACATCATGACTTTCAACGATTACAGTGAAGTCATTTCAGTGGGTCACTGTGCAGCTGGAGATAATCAATTTATGGGTCAGTGCTTCACTCTCTTGGAGCACTGCTCATTACTTTTGCATAAAAGTCAATGGCTTGTCTCTCTGACAGCTGAACTTGTACCATGGGACCATTCCTATGCTCTCTTCATGGTTATCAGAACTTGTTACTGTAAAATCTGGTTCTAAATGAGAGAAAAAAAAATGTTTTCAATACAACTCTTTTTCTGAATTTTATTGCAATAATGTGAAGGATTTTGCTGGGCGCATCTAAACGGGCAGTTCATTATATTGAAAAATGAAATTAAATCACATCAGGCCATGACATCCAATAAAGCTGAGTGTGTCTGATCTCTTACACCACTTACAGGAAGCATATCACTTTAGACCAATTCTTCGTACAGCACAGCCATAATATCCCCATCCTTCCCTTTTATCTATCAAGCACATGTACACTGCCCGAATCTGTTTAGGAGGACTAGGCGTTTAGTCGGGGCTGTGTACAAACGGACGTCCTGAAGACTGCTGCCCTCAGAGTGGTGACTAAGGGGGGCTAGTGAAAGCCAGATTTTGTTAAAGCTCTTAATAAGGCACAGTGTGATATATAAGCCCGCAGGCGGCAAAGCTCTGTGTGCAAACACTTCAACCACTCGTGTGATAGGGCAATCTGTGTATGGAACAGCGGATGGCCTAACAAGTCTGTTATTTCACACGCGACCCTATTTGGCCTCTCTGATATCCTTAATTTGGTAGCTGAATTTGATATAGTGCTGCAAATATTTGCTTAGGCACACATTAACTCTGTTTGCCTGGTATGTTACGATAAACAAACCGCAATGGTGTACTGAATGTAATAAATGTTAAACAGTGCATGCAATTATATACTTCACATATCTAGCCCTCCACACTGAAAGCACACTTTGTGGACCCGAGCTCTATTTTGACAGATCGTTATTCCCCTTCCTGGCCACCTAGGGTTACATTCAGAAATTAACTGTTTATGAGATGTCCAGGGTAGATGGCAAATTTTAGCCCATATTTCAGAGTGAAGAAAATATAGATTTTGACATGGAATTTCACGGTTTGAGTGGGCAGAGAATACATTAAAATGCACAGAGAAATCAGGTACCAGTTTAATGCAGATCATAGACGCTTAAATAACTAGTAGGTTGCTTTAAGCCTTGTCTCTTTTCCTCTTTTCTGGACATTGGTTTTTTTAGGACTCAAATTTTAAATCACAGACTCAAGAATGGATCTTTCCTGCTGCCTTTTGTGCCTTTACTTTCATTTGTGCTCTTTCATTTTCCTTGACTTCACTATACAAAGTGGGAAATGGCATACAAGTTAAGGCCCATTTGCTCTCATACATTCAGGCTTTTTTATCTTCTCTGTGTCATGGATTTCTTTCACCACTCTGGATTTTATAAAAGCTCTTTTCTCCTTGCCAAAGTATTGCCTATCATTCCTATTATATCTATGAAAACACTGCACTAACTTACACAAGGGAGGTTTTTGTGTCAGACAAGGACTTGATAGACTACTACTAGAAGAAATCAAACGGTGAGTGGGGAAACTATCATGCAGAATATTACATCTTGCTTGCAACTCATGCAAATTTAGTTGCTTGTTTTGAAGGGATGCACTTGGAGCACATCTATCTCCTACTGAGGCTGAATGAACTAAATGTTTGCGAAGTAATGTAATGTTGGTTTTTTGCATCTGTTCATGTTCATCTTTAAAGGACCTATATCTAAGATTTTGCTGTTGCTAAATCGCCAACATGAGCATTAACAACTGTTTACTTACGACTCTAGAAGAAACATTGCGAGTTCAGCATCAAACACCATTCTTTTACCCGCCGAGAGCTATTTCCAGTGGTGGAAAGCAATGCCAATGTTGACTCTTGTTTTGCTTCTATTTCAATCACTTCTTTTCTTCTACAGAAGTTAGCCTGACCAGCTAGCCACATTCTGATAGTGAGCCACTGTAGCGTCCAGTCTGCCCTGAAGAAGAAGCGATGCTCAGAGGGTGTATTATAACATCTTATATTTTAAAAGCAACGGTGGGTCAAGCAACCATCAACGCCACCTGCTCCCGGCAAGGAATCCATGTTCAGCGGCAGGGTTAGGGTTATATAGCCCATTAAAGACAAAAATTAACTAATCACCCTCAGAGAAGATACCAAATAATACGTTTTCTGCTGTGATTAATTACCTTAAATTCAACTCAGAATGGAAGGAGTGAGTGTGTGAGATCAGTAGAAAAGTAGGGCATCGGTGGTCAGCTGTATTTGGATTATAAGTCAACATGCTTTTAGCTGTGCTGCCTGCTGAATCAGCTATTTCTTCATAAGGATAGTGAATGATCTTAATCCTGTATATCCAGGTAACCTTTTCTGAAGGAGGAAGGATACAAGAATAGTGCAGACATTATAGTCAGGCAGGAATGTTCATACATGAGATTAGATCTTAGATTTTATACTCTTTTCTTAAGTTACTGGTTGAGATACCGGCGCGGAACAGCTGCCACACTATGAGGAAAACAAGTGTCCTCTTTTGAATGTTGGAACTTCATATCTTTCTCTGTGAGAATGCATATATACCCTGTAGTTTCAGAAGGCACAGGCAGTTTCTCTTACTTCTTCATAGTTGTTCTGAAGTAAGGTTTTCTCAGTGTGGTGACAGCTTGCAGCACTGGTGTGAGAGGAGGAGAAGACAAAGCACTCTACTCCGAGGCTGTGTGTGATTAATGACAGAGGTGTGTGTTGCAGTGGGCACCCTCGGAGCAGCTACAGATCAGTCTTCCTGTAAGACAAATCTGACACTCAACAACCCACCGCCCCACCTGCTACCCCCTCACCACCATCAAACCCTCAGCTCCTCACAGCCAAGTGCACCCAGCACGACATCACACTCATAAATCATCCTAAACAAAGCATGTTTAATCTGTGACGCGCAGGCCTGACACGCAAATTTATTACCTGTTGTAGGAAAAAACTGCATGTGCCCCTCTGAGTCAAGCCTCTATTTACCTTTGAGAAACCAGTAAAATACTGGAAAGACAAAGTCTGCAACAAAGAAAAGCTGATGATGGCAGTGTCTTTCAGGCTGAGTTCAGGAGACAAAGCCTCGCTCTACTCAACATACCGCTGCCTTTTCATGGTGGATGACATGCTTGCACGACTTTCTCGACTGCACTTGCCAAAAAGATTTAGGGATTTTTCTCAAGCACATTTGTAAAACATGAATACCAAATTATCTCTTGTGGATTAGAGTTGGATAGCTGCTCTACGCCTGGTATGAGTCATAATGCTTAGCGAGAACTGGGCACCTACTACCTACAATTGCGTGATAGGGTAGGTTTTTCAGAAATCAACTGTGCAGTAATAGAGCATTGTGAGGGAATATGCATGCAATGTTGTGCTCAGTGTTCAAAGGCAGCAGTGTAGCAGCAATTTAGAAAACATGAGAGCAAAAACAAGAGCTAGTGTGAGGGAAAATGTTCTAAAACGTGTTTCAAAGAAATGTGGACCTGTGCGCCATTTCTCTGGTCGTTTGTGTGCCATCTATCGGTTGAAAAAGATTTAATAGAAAATAAATAAATACATAAAAATTTGGAGGAGAGTGGAGAACACTTTGTCTTCTCTAAATGCTGCCTACGTGTAAACAGTGAGAGAAGATTCAGATATCTTTAGCTTTCTTGCTCTACAGTCTGACGAAATGAATTACAGCAGCATTAGCTTGATGTGGAGTCGCAGCTAAAATGCCAAGGAGAACTGGCCGAAAGGCAGAAATTAGCGTGGTCTCTCCCACACATTCCCTTTGGCAGACTCCCTTGATCCTGCTTGTCCTCAACATGTCTTTGCACTGTAAATGGTGGGAATGAGAAGTGATGGCACCTGCTGACTGGCTTTGGCAATGTCAGAAACTCACACGTACACACATACACACACACACACACACACAACAAGGTTTTTGCTTATGATGCAATCATCAAGTCAGAAAATCTGTGAAATTAGCCAACAGTGAAATGCCGAAGTACAAAATGATCGTTATGCATCATAAAACATGAAAGTTTTATCCCCTAAAAGCCAGAACAGGCATTAAAGCATCATAAATGTTGTGATTCTTTTTAAATAAATGCAACCACAGGAATTTTTTTTTACAGCTGGTACTTATTTTGAGAAAAAGGAAGAAATCAGACAAAGTGTTTTGTTCTATTTATTCTACACCAATGTATGTTTATAGGTATGAAATTGGCTAATGGCCTATCACCCAGGAACTTATGACATTGTGAATTATTGGAGTCATTCCAGGTGATTAATTAAATAATACTTGAAATTAGGGACAAAATGAATAATGGTAAGAGCAGTTTCATTCCTGACCTTGTTCAATTTTTAATGAGCTCAGTACGATGGAGACTACATTTTTATAAATGGAGCTATAGGCTCATGTGAATGTTGGAGATAATTAAAGAGTGTGTGTTATTAGCCGGATCTCTGTACGTCTGCGGGACAAAGGGGGGGGGGGGGCATCAAGCAAACAAGACAGCATGAGTGTTTGGGCTACTCCACCTTGCAGTTGAGAAGAATTCGGCAGCGTAATAAACAGAGAGGGATACATTTAGAAAGTAGAGGTAAGAAAGAAGAAGTAATCTCCAGAGAGATCATCAGCTCATCATAGGGACCTTTGTATGCTGTCGTTCTCTGCCTCAGGAAGAGCACAGACGTTCAAGAAAACCTACTGTGTCAAAGTTGTACAGAAGTGAGATAAAAAAAATAAATAAATAAAAAAAAAACCAGGAGAAAAAACATCAAAGTCATTCCTTCATTAAACCTGTTTAAAAAATAGACTGAGACTGTCCTGATTTATAGAGGAGCATTTGACAGCAGTTGACCATCACACCTAACTGGACACCTTCCTACAGGCAGACAGTCGCTGGAGTTCTCATAGCTCTGTGTTATCTGCTCCGCTTTAGTCAGCGAACTGATATCACGAGGGTTTTCATTTCAAGTGTCATTCCTTCACATTAACAGTTGTGTGCTATTCTACGCTATTTGGAGCCGACAGGCCCTGGTTACTTTTAATTACAGTGGGTAATAAGAGAAGAGATCCAGACTGTGAGACATGGAGTATTTTTAGATCTTGATCTTGATTATCTAACACATCACTGTGGTTTCCTCAGATACGACTTTGTTGGAAGACTTCTGTACCACCAATATGACTGAAATCATTGTGGATGGAAAGTTTTAGCACTTTGAAACATAAGTTAAATCAATCAATACTTTTCGAGGTACTTTGTTGTAAAAACCCTTCTAGATCTGAATATTTTGTATGTTCGGCTAAAAGAGTTCTTACAATTGCTTGCACCTTTGTTTGATTGATCCATTTGGTGCTTATTTACGAAAACTCAAACTTCAGTGTATTTAATTGGCAACTTCATATTTCAGAGTCGTTATCTCAAAAGTCACTGAAACTGCAGTATGGCATTTGTTGGCAAGGTTTGTCGCGTGACTGAATGTGTAGTGTGCGGCGAGTAGAGGACCGCGGATTGGTGAGGGGTGTTGAGGGCTTTTCAGAAAGGCTGTTTTAATGAGCCTCAGATAATGAAATGCTATTTCAGAGCTTGCCGGTTAGATTGCTGTCCCAGAAAATTGTGTGGCTCAGTGATCTGTTTGTGCTTTTCTCATTTACAAAATAAACACCTATTTCTTTCCTCACTATCGTATTGTAGATCAAACTTGACTTGTATAGCCTAATAAAGCTTGCTGCATGAGACGAGAGTTTTAGGCCCTTTTTTAATTGGAGAGAAAGAGTGTCTGGGTCTATTTGTGGTCTGGTGCAATGTTGGAAATGCCAGCTGTCGCAAATCAAAGCCCTGCTGGAACAAACCGTTATTTGGCATGTCACTGCAACTTGTTGAAATACATCACTTACATTGTCATACATAATAAGTTTTACCCCCTAATTTGAAAAAGCAAAGTATTACACATGGACATTTGATGAACAGAGTTTTAAAAAAGTAGATGTTTTTAATCTAAATGACTTATTTCACTATAAAACGCACCACAGTGAAGAATCACACATGAACTTTTTTTGAAGCATTTTCTCTAAAACTGTGCATCATGTTGTAGTAAATTACATTTTTGCAATCTTTCCAGCCCTCTGAGAGAGGAAGGAAAAATCACACCTTCTGAAGTTATGACTGACAGCTGTGGCTGGTCCAGAGAGCCCTGAGCCAAGCCCTGTCACATAACGCATGCCCGACATGTCTGTGTCCATCTGGGGTCCTACTCTTCAAACCACTGCCCCCCTTGCTCTCTGCCGGCAGAGAGACCAAGGGACAAGAGGAGGAACAGGGTGTGAAGACGGGCCTCGTAGGGCTCGGAGGGAAGCATCCAAAGCCAGCTGGTCTGGCTTTGAGGTAAATCAATGGGCAGAGCGAAACAAAGGCAGCAGAAAGAAGAAGAAGAAGAGTTGCAGACAGAACGACAAGAAGAGATAAAGAAAGTCAATACGTGCAGGAGGAGAAGGTTGTAACAGCAGGTTCTGTGAAGGCGTCTGTGCAACAACAACAAACAGGTGAGACACAGGTGTCACAAAAGGTCTTGACTCCTTACATCTGATGGAAATGTGATGCCAGTTAATGCCAAAGCCATGCAAAGTTTGATTCAGGTTTTTATCGTGAATTTCATATAAGATTACATCTTTTGTGTGGTTATGTGGATTTGAAAAATGATCTTACCCACACATACTGTATCATACTCTAGTCTACTGCATCATGTTCAGGTGAAACTTAATGAGCTGATGTAAATCACTACTTTAGTGTTGGTTGTATTTTTTTGCAAGCATCACTGTTTTTTTTTTTTTTTTTTTTTTTTATTGCTGGCATCACTTTGGGAAGATGGGAGGGGTGTATGTTGACACAAAAGTGCTGCTAAAGGAGATGCTGAGAGCAATTTGGATCCACACTGTTGTCAGCTGGCATCAACCTGAACTCGCAAAGAACCACTGCACAGCAGAAACTTTACTGATTGAAAACACTCCAAGAAAACAGCTGGGGACTGTTTCTATCTAATTGTTTTTTGTCATGACTATTGTTACACACTGTCGAAGGCACAGGAAAGAGCAGAATAACACGCATGTGTGAGAGGATAGTGTTTTATCAGTTTTTGTTTAAAAAAAAAGACAATTTCATTCTATGCAGCTTTAATATAATGAAATGTTACTAATACTGTTTCAGTTGTATAGAAACTTTGTAGAACACAGTAAAAGAATGTACACTTTTTGGTCAATTATTAATACTGTAGAATCACATGATTATGAATGAATGACTGACCTGTAGAAAACAAGGAAAGGTGCTGGACATTTAAATGAACCTAAACACGCATGTGGGGCATGGACATCAGTTTGAAGTGAGATTATCAGAGCTGGTGTCCAGTGTAACAGCATCTCTGGCTGCCATGGAATACAATCTGAGCCACCTGCATAAATAAAGTAAATTAATTTGACATATGAATATAGTAATCATTAAAAGATTTGATTGAAAATGTGCTTCTATATTCTCAATGAACATTTGCCAAAACTCTCATTTGGTACTCACAAATATATAATGAATTAAAACTAACAAACAAACAAACAACAAACAATAACAACAAATAACATTCAAAAGCTCCCCAACAAACAAAGAAATACAGTGTATTGCCCAACAATGTAGCTGAAATCTTGTGGTGCAATATAAAGGACTGGTGTGTTTGAGAAGCAGATGAGAGTAATATGAATCAACCATCACTGGGAACAATAACACTTTTGGTTTAGTATTTAACATGCAGTTTTTTTCAGTTTGAATGGGCATGTTGGGCATGCACACATTATTAGGATGTAGTTAATAATGTCTAGTTAGCTGCAACTGGCATTGATTATAATGGAGAAAGTGATTATCATATCTCTGTTGGCTTGTTAAAACCTAGCAGGTGGAATTCCTGGGTCCTTTAATATTGTCCTTTTGGAGCCAGGGTTTGCACAGTAAAGCAACAACGGACCAAAGCTCAAGCAAACTGAAGGAAGAGCCAAAACACCTCGCCTCATGTGGGCATAAAGAACGCCCTCATTTAACCTGAATTGGTGCATGGACAGCAGCCAAGACCAGGATAATGCAGACAAGTCTTTCTAAATTTAATAGACATAACAATTGCCTTTTAAATTCAACCATTATTGCAAGTTGTTGTTATAGGTTATGACATTTAAAGGAGAATGTTACTATTGTGACTTAAATGTGGTTATTAATGCAAGAACTGTTTTACATGGACATTACAAGTCATTAAGGACAGTTGTGACTTCTTGGCCTAGGGCCCTGTGCAGTCTGGAGGGATGAGGAATGCTAGACACAATCTTTTCCTGTGGGAGTGGGACTAACTGGTGAAAAACGTAGCGCAATACACTAGGGACCAGACTTTACTAGACTAAAACAAATGAGCTACATACAGCAGCAGCTATACTTTGTGAAAAACTTTCTCCTTCATTAGTGAGCATGCAGTGTAATGAAACAGGATGCCATTAGGAGAGGATACCTAAATAATCACACACTGTTTTACTATTCATTAAATCACTGATTCTGTTTGCTGAGATCTCCAATTGCTGCTATTTCTTTCTAAAACACAGAAAGAAATCTTAATACATTATGACTTCAGTCATGTGTCTATGTGACCTAAATGATGAAGTCATATGATACAGGGGGAGTCATTCAAAAGCACCATGACATGCCTTTGCTTCCCGATAATGAGTAGCCTAATGTGTGAAGGTTTGTGCAACTCCTACTGCAACTTTGTGTTTGGTCCACTCTGCTATAACTAGTAGTGGAAGATGGATTCATCTTCTAAGTATAAGAAGCAATACCAACATGTGAAGAAACTTCACAAGGAAAAGTCCTGCTTTGATTTTACTTAAGGTAAAGTATGTGAGAATTATCAACAAGTATAAAAGAGAGTAAAAGTACTCATCATAGAAGCAAAATAGGGCTTTCCAGTGATACATTTGATTACATAATTAGATTAATGGTGATGCATCGATGTGTAAGCAGCATTTTGATGTTGTAGCTGGTCAAGGTGGGGCTCATCTAAACCACTTGATACATTGGGTAGTTTTATGTAAAGTTAGACATCGTATTATGAGATCATCTTAGATTTTGTAGATAAACTACTGCTGTCGAATAAATGTAGAGTAAAACTCTTTCCCTCTGAAATGTAGGATAAAGTAGCAGATAATGGAAGACTTTCAAGTAAACTATACTTGAATCCTTCCCAACACTGTATTAAAGCCCTATTGGTGAAAACAGGTAGCCCTGTTAACTTGATAGACTCCTGAACTTCCTCATGCTCTTTGCACGTGCAGCTATACTTACTCTGCCCTGTCTAAACCTGGTCAAATGTTCTTCCCATCCACATCGAAGACATAATCTCACTGGTAAACGATAACTTTGCTCTATTTTTCTATCACACCTGCCTCTGACATGCCAGTAAAAACAGTCCTGCGCGCCCGGCCACCACACCTCCTCTGATCCTGCACATACACGTGACAAGCTCGTATGCAAGTCAACCAGGCCCCGCCCCCCTGCTCTAATTGGCCGCTCAACAGACGCTGCAGGTTTTCATTGGCTGACGGACGTGTCCTTCGAACCAAATTCCATCGCTGTTGTCTTAGAAATATGACGTCAAATGTATCTAATGTGATGAGGCTGAGCCGAGCAATTTGAGAAAGTAGTTGTCTGAATCCGAAGTAAGTCTGGAAGAAAACAGAATGGGCTCCAACATAATTACAGTCTTTGCTTCAGATAGCTGTACTTCTTTTGTTCGTTTATTTTGTCTGTTAGTTCTGTCAAAGTTTCCATAAGTTTTGTTTGTTTTACACTGTAACTGACTCACCCTCAGGGCTGATTTGGGACACAGTTGTGATCATAATGGGTATGACACGAATCAAATGACAGCAATCTTTAAAAAAAAACCCACTATGTATATGTAACAATAATAACAGGCAAAGAATCCAACACATCACAGATTCATTCTTCTTTTTTTTTTTACTTTATTTTTAAGTCTTGGGAATAAACACAGACTTTTCCAACTTGTCCCAATGTTTTGACTGTGTGTATGTGTGTGTGTGTATATGTATATATGTGTGTGTGTGTGAGAGAGAGAGAGAGAGAGAGAGGGAGAGAGCGAGCGAGAGGGGGGCAGTTCGTCAGATAAGGGGAGGAGTCTCTCACTGACAAGAGGAAGACTGGCTTTTCTGAGTTTGTCAGCTCCCCCTAAAATAGCAGTCAGCGTGTAAATGTGAACTGAAATTACGTTTATCCACTGGAGCCACCGATATAGAGTGTCTATATACAGCGACTGACTTGGGAGTAAAGGTGAGTAACGGAAATAGAAACAATGTTGTTTCTGTGCTGTAGCTACAGTGAGTGAGAGTAGAAAAGCGCAAGAGGGAGATGTGGAGTGGATTTGGGAGTCGGAGACATTAATCTATTTATCTGTTTATCTTCTCCGGGGTATACGTGCACGGGTATGAGGTATACAGAATGTAAAAAGCCGTGTCGTGTCACTTCACATTCTGTCATCCGAAATCACCAGTGAGGTTTAGCTGCCGTGAAAAACGTCCAGCTGTCCTTTTAAAGGGCGCAGTCAGACGCGCGCGCTGTTGATATCAGTCAAATGCGAGAAACTTTTGCCAGGATTCACCGCGAGCAGGAACACGCCGGTGGCAACACGCTTCACTTCTTTACTCCTTCAACACGTTTCTGTTCGCGAATCACGTTCTTTAAAAACTCCCTAAAATGTGAGATGGTGGAACTTGTGCTTTGTTACACGAGGCGCATCGTTTTGGGGAAAAATAGTAATCAATGTGTGTGTAATAACACAGTTGAGCCGTCACAACAACAGCAGGCTACAGTTCACACACTGACATTACCGTGGTAATACAAGTTGAGCTCGGATATTGAGTTCACAGCAAATTGTATGTTGGTACATTATACCGCTTCTCAAAAACATGTATTTTATTTGAATTTAATGTATGTAATAATACTTATGAATATTTTAATATTTGATTTTTGCTTCTAAACGCTGAAGCCAGTTGCTAGTTTTGATAACTGCTTGACGTTAGTGGAGTTGAGATCTAGATGGTGCTGGTCAGCCCCTGCACTGTGGCATCACTACACTTGCTTACAGCCATACATGCTTTGTTTTTGTTTGTTTTTTTTGTTGTTGTTTTTTTTTTTTTTACCAGTGTTGTCTCTTATCTACAACAAACTCTTATCAGTTCAATTAAAGCAGATACCAAACACCAAATCTAAGCTAATCTTATTTTGGCACTTTGATATGTAAGGCTATAGCTACAGTGATTCAGGTGGCTATTTCATGAATATAAAGTAAACTACCCAGTCACTTTATTTAGAAGAGATGATGAGGGGTCAATGAGTGGCTGAATCTGAAATAGTCTCAGCCGAAGTGTGTCCAACCAAGTGAACTAAAGTGAGATGTTTTAGAGGTAGTATATGTCTTGATAACCTTCTCACAGCATAAAAAAATCATTTGAAGATCCCATTTAAAAAAATTATTGTTTAAAGTGACAGGCAATGGGACAGTGCGCAGTACATGTCAGATAAGTTGCATAGTCAGTTTGGTTACTGAGCCTGTGAGAGTGGATCTCTGCTGTGTGGTGGTTCTTTGAATCTCTCGGTCTCCTGTGACCTTAACCTCTGGCCACGGTCAGCAATAGCCAACAGTAACCTGACCTTCTCAAATGTTTCTAGTGTATGCCTACACCCTACACGTCTCATTAATATAGTACAGAAGGAGTAGTTGTAACTGAAAATACCACAGAGTTAATATTGGTATGAATGTAGTCTTTGGAAAATGTTTGGTTTTCTGACATGTTGCAACTTGTAAAGCTTTTTTTTGTTTGTCAAATTCAAACTGCTTGTGTATTCAGTGGATTGTTTAGTGACCTATCTTTTGAAAATGAGAACTTTGCTTTAACCCCAGTGATAAATACTTCACTTCTTACTGTGTATGCCTCAGTTATCTGGTTGGACTGATGACATATTTTATTGTTCAAGTAATTTTTCAGGGACACGAGTTGTTGCCACACTATTAAAGTATACTTGTATTTTTCACTGTCCATTTTCTGTTACCACTGTTCTGACAGCATGTACATTACCATGCCAGCTGGTTGCCAGTGATTTTCTAAAGCAAGGCATAAAGCACCCTCCAATCTGCAGTCATTAGCTTCTGTGCTGCCCCAGGCCTCGTCAGTAATGGGCCTTGTTGCTCATGATCCACATCACGTGAGCTCTTATGTCTAATGTGTGGATGAGGGATTCTTTCAACGCTGCCGAAATGAATATCATTTTAACAATTTATGTTGTATATTAGTCACAGGAATGAGAGTGGCGTCCGTGAAGGCACAGATAGAGCCATCATGCGGTGAACTGTTGCTCTAACCTGAGATCTCTCATGCTCTACCTTTGCCATTACGCAAACACACAGGGAGAGGTTTGATGATATGGCTATTGCATTTTACCCTGTATCGTTTAATCAAGCACAGGATGATGTAGTAATGCAAGATAGATGGATGATATTCCACGATGACTACCACTGTTTATGAAATGTTTTAGCCTTGTTACATGGTATGTTTGTGTGCCCCTGCATGTCTCTGTAAATGTGCGTAAGTGCGTGCGAGCATCTTAGCACAAGTTCTCAGTGGAAAGGGAGAAATGAGAGGTGGTGACGGTGTGAGGAACGGGCAGCTGCAGCATCTTTTACTGCACTCCTCATCCCACTTCAATATCAGTGTCTCAGCTTCTCCTTCCAGGAGAAATGTGGAGTGTGTGGGCGAGTAGGATCTGCAATTAACGCTGGTTGTCAGAAAGAGAATGCTGGCGTTTACACGATGCCTCTGAATCACTGAGCGAAAGTCTTTCTCCTCCACTCTCCTCCTCCCAGGACATTTTTCCGAGGAGGACAAAACACCAGAGAGCTGAAAGCCAAGGATGTATTGAATGAAAAATAAGCGATAGAAGCTGAACATTCTTGGTCCAATAAAGGGGATAGGGTTTCTTTGATGGTTTGGTAAGCTGAGATGTTCTTTTATACTGCAAATTTAGCTTTAACATTACAGCAATTATGGATATTACAATTGTTTAACAATTAGTTTATATATTTTGAATTTTTAACTTGATTATAGATCTGTTTTTAATCATTTGGTTTTATTTAAAAATAGTTTTCATGTGCAGCATTGGGTGGCTGTTATCTCTGTACTGTACATTTGGCAAGGGAGTTTTAAGTGAAGTTGAGCTTTCTGGCAGAGTTAGAACATTTTCAATACAGATTCTTGGTTGGTTTGGTTGAAGAAACTGGCTGTAATAAGGTACTGAAACATCCGAAAATTTGCATAAATTCACTGACAACAGTTTACTACATGCACTGAGGTGATAGACTCTTCTCCTTTAAATTAATAATTGTCTCTCTGTCCTTTTTTTTTATACAGTTGATTTTAACTCTAGATTTTAGTAGTATGTCATGCGTGAAATTACGTTTTTATTTCTTTTTTCAACTCAACACTCAAAAAAACTAAAGAAACAATCAAAAACATTGAGCATAATAATGTTCAGTGTCACAGTGTAACTGTTCAACTTTCTCTTTGACCAACAAAAGCGTCTTAGTAACATGATTCATTGTTTATTGGAGCATCAATATGGAGATTCCAGCATTCTCCTGTGAGACCTGGAGGTTGGATGCAGAATCTTGAGCCTGGCAGATAATGTTTTAGACCGCAGTTAACTATGGACCGTCCCCTGTAGGCTGAAGAGAAAAGTCTTGTGCTGTTTTTTGGTAAACAAATATCCATATGAATGTGAATATACTGTTTAATTATTTCCGTTGTTGTACAGCAATACAGCAGTTAACAGGCCTAAACTATAAATTGAAAGCTGAAAACTTTTCTTAGTATGATTTCAGGTCAAGAGACATGTTTTTTTTTGTTGTTTTTTTACTTCTGCATTTGGTTAATGGTAATAAGGTCAAATGCACCAGCAAATATCCGGAGAGGGGGTTTCACGGTGGCCTTTGGTTACCAATGGTACCACTGGAGATCCTGGGTTTAGTACCTGGCCCTCTTTCTGTGTGGCATTTGCACATGCCTCTCATATTAGACAGGATATGGTGTGTTTGTGAGCCATTGGTCTGGCCGTTAACAAGCACTGGATGTCAGACAACATTAACTTGCTAAATGCTACTGAGACCTTTTTATCGACTGGCTGGTTGAAAGTTAATGGAATTTTCAGTGAGTATAATGAAATGTAATTTTGACATATCACAAAATCAATTAGTAGAACTCATGCAAAGGTTATCACTTGTCTTGAAAAGTTTTTTTTTTTTTTTTTTACTTTTGTAATATTTAGAATTAATAAATGCAGATTGCTCCTTAACTAAATTTCACTGTTAGTCAGAAAACTCTGCTGAAAATCTCCAGTAGCCTATTGTTTAGGCCCTCTAATTGCTTGATGTAAGCTCAGAGGGTGAATGCATTACTCGCTGAGGCACCGTTTGTATAGCAAGACAGCTAGCAGTGACCTTTCAACTGTCCTGCCCTTGACTGAGACCTCTGGTGGTAAGCCATCCTGTTTGGCTCAGTCAGCACATGTGCTGCTGAGCAGGGCAGAGCAGCTTAAGACCGCACCGTCTTTTCCTGTCACCCCTGCTCTCCCAAACAAGACCTGACTGGAGGTCTATTCACCTCTTCAACCTGGACCACACAGGAGAATCAGCAGGAAGATCCTCAACCAGAGCCGCACTCTAAATCTGCTGTTAATCTGCTTTTGACACCATGATCCTAGTCTGTGTCTCAGTACACATCCTTACTGGTTGCTGACTGTGACTCTGAATAAAAACCATCAAATCCACAGTGCTATAGTCGCCACAATAGTATCCTAAAATAGGGGATGTAAAAAACGACCCCATAGGTCGTCTATGAAAGCAGCTTATTATGGCCAACAGTTACGCTTAATTGTTAGGCGACCTCTAGCGGACATACCAATTATGACGGGAGCAAAGGAGGAAGTCAGGTGATGTTTTATATAGAGCGTGGAAGTCTACGTTAGCAGGAGGTTTTGGTGAACGGATGGGTCGACAAGACATAGGACTCTAAAATGAGAGGCTGCAGTTATTTTCCAGTTTGAAACTGATCCTTGTTTTTTTTGTCCATGACCTTAACTGCGTGACAATAAAGGTTTTCCAACCCTAAGGAAGTACTGTTTGAACCCAAACCACAACTTTTCCCTAAACCTAGCCAAGTAGTTTTTGTGCCTAAGCCTAACCATAATGTGCCAGTTCCATAATGAAGATCTGGTATGACTGCAGTGGAGGGGGTGATATTTCAGGCGGTCTTATGGGTTGCATCAAAGGGCAGGGATAAAATGACCTCTATGGTCGTTTAGCTTGGAGGACTTGTTGCTGTTTTATCTATTCATAAAGCACCACACATCATTTCTTGTTCCATTTGCTTCTGTGTGCTGTGCAAAGTTTCGACAGAGACTTTTCTAATTTAATGAAGTTCATAGGAAGAATAATACCACATGCACACGGTGTGGTTTGCGACAGTAGACTGTGGAAGCATGCGGTGGAGCAAAGGTAATGACTTTGAGAAGTCAAGACATTTTAGCACCTTTCTAAGATGTGCCCCCTCCTTCCTTGGCTTTCTGGAGTGCAAAAGAAACCACAGAATCACACCGTGCATCATCTCAAAAGTGAGTGGGCCACACTTAGAAGACGTATAACCCCAACATGAGTGTCCTGTGGTTTAGTTAGTCATTATTTCTTAGCTTGTTTTTGTTTGCATGCAATATACATTTGCTTACATGCAGATGTAAGACCAGTGAGTGACTATGTTGCTGCACAATACTATGGCGATATTATTAAGTTGAATCATGTGTAAAGCAAAACTGATAGTTGAAAAGGAAGTTAAGAAAGACATCTCTTTGCTGAGTTGCATTTTAGCTGAATTTTAATGAGACATACATAAATCAAAGGAATATATTATAATCTAATTTACTAGATCAAAAGATCTCCCATGATTGCTAATATACCCCACTGTATTGAATTCCTGATGCTGTACTGTAGATCTTTCTCTCTCACTGGAGATTTAACTTTTCCGGCTTTGTGTAGAGTTGATTAAGTAGAAGCATCATGAGCAGACAAACAATTGAATTCTATGCAAAGTAAACTTTCTTCAAAGTCTGCTAAGCTCTGTGTGATGAGGCTGTTTTACTGTGCTGTTACCAAGTGTTAAAATAAGCAATTTGAAACATCACATTACAACCTTGATCACCATTTAATCCAGGCTCCCATTGTGTTACCCAAGATAGTAAGAAGTATGGGGCCATGGAAAGGTGTTAATCAATAGCTGGTGTAGTAAATACAGCTGCGAGACCTGGGTGTCACAGCTCCTACAGTGAACCCATTGACTAAAAGTCCAGTAGCTGCTGGAAGGAAGAATTGGATCTCCTGCAGCTGGGCAAGCCCTGTGGCCCCCCGAGCTGCAGGAAGGACGCCTGGCCTGCGATATCCTTGTTTTTCTGTCTGTCTGAGAAGCCCTGTGAACCAGGACAGCTGGGGGGGGATGTGATTCCTCCCATTATTTAGTAGCGCACATCAGCCGTATGAACAGGGAAGGGAAGTGACCCAGCCCCCTCCACTCTCTGGAAGCTGCTCCAGTCCACCGCAGGGCTCTGACTTGCAGTTCAAAGATGTCTTCCTCTCTGCTGTTAGGGCTGTGCTCTAGCAGCATGAACACTGCAGCGCCTTATGCATGTTCTTTTCGCTAGAGCATGAGTTTCCAAACTGTTGTAAATTAGACTGAAACACAGTATGTTGTGTCTTTTATTATGTGTGCAGATTCACGATGATAAGAATGTCTTCTTTGGCCTTGCCCACTTCAGGGGAAGTATAAGCCTGATTAAGTATGATTTTTACAAGCCATTATATCATCTTTAGACTTTTCCAGTTCAGTTAGCTCTCTAAACATTACTCCTCTTTAGTCTTTAAGTGGACACAGTTTCAAAGTCTCTGCACTCTGGCAAGCCATATTGTCTTTTTCAATCAAGTCCATCTAGTATTGTGATTGCATCCCCAGTCCCTAGATCCCAACTCTCTATATAGTGTGACTGGGATTGAGAGCGAGGTGTTGAGTCTGCCCGCTGCTTGTGCGTCTGCCCGTCTGTCCTCTCCCCTTCTCCCAGTCCACTTTCCATCTGTGTGCTGTGGGCTGCAAATCTAGGTGAAAATGGTGTAGTTTTTTTTTTTTTTTTTTTTTCACTAGCGAGCTGTTGCCAGCCTGTATTCATGTCAGACTGTGTTGTTCTTGATTTTGTTTCCCTCATCCCCTCAACCTCTGTCGCTGGTCCAACTGCCAGGGGTGTTCAGAACGTATATTTGGGGTTTGGGTGGGGGACTAGGGTGGGGGGCATCCATCGTCAGCCATTGGCCCAGGGACTCAGGACCAGGGGCTATCAGCGAACAGTTTGACTGAAAAGATTCCTGGATAGGTGAGCAGCAGCAGGGCCTGTGGGGGTCTCTCTCCCTTTCTTTCTCTCTGTCCGTCTCCCTCTCTCACTCTCTCACTCTCTCTCTCGCTCACAGTGTTTGCACACACTGTTCATGTGACAGCTAGCACACATCATCTGATTTGGGAGAAACTGTGGGCTGTAACTGCAAAGAAATGCCCCGTAGATTACTTGCTCAGTGAATGCCGTTCATTGATGTCAATAGATATTCAAACTGAGACAGACACGCAAGAGGAAAACGTTCCCCTCATCTTTTGGATTGAAGTCAGTTTACCAAGCCTTATCAGTAATAAGGAAATGATCCACCTTGCACATTTTTGTGTCACATCTGCTCTGTGAAAACAGGGCATTCAAGGATAGTCTGCTGTTGAAACTGCTGTTTACTGTTAAGACATATCATTCACAAAGCAGATTCAAAACATGCACTGACTATTCAAAGTGAAAACGGTCTTCTAGTGTGTCACAGAAACCTAATAACATAAAACCCCATGGCAAACATTTCATACACACAGGTTTTATACATTTTCCTGCCACTTCCACCCTCCATGTTTTATGCAATATTTTCAGAAATGGGTGAGCATTTGCTTTATTTGAAATGTTTACATGACATGAAATAACATAACATGAAATTGTAAGAAGAAAAAAAAATCAATGCTACTTTAGCTAGCTCCTTTCACTGTTGTTATGACTCATGGCCATCCTCACTGCTCAGATTGCATAAACCTTTTATGTAATGGAACACTGTGGGAAAGAGGCATCGAGTGGAAGATAAAAATGGGAAGAGAAAATCAAATATTTATTCAGAGCTTTTTAATTTTTTTTTCCATTAAAAGCAGACTTTCTCTGAGGGCAGACAGTAACTATAATCCTAAACAATATGGACTACATGTATGTGTGGCAAAAACTGTTGTTTTTCGCTCGCTATTTATTTAGTGAAATGTGCCTGCTGATCATCAAACACTGGGAGAGAACTGAATATCTGGAATCTCAGTGTCTAATCTGGATCCTCAGTGTTTCCAAAGATGTGTTGAGAGCGGGTAAATGTACTACTGCTGAGACACATTATGCATGACGTCCCTAATATCCTTACACTGTGGATTCCCCCTGGAGGAAGATCTTGGTTCATCTTCGCTGTTTACCATTTCTGAGTTGCAGTCTGCGCTACATCAAAAGGCTGCCATGGCAGTTAACACAACTCGCAGGGTTCCTGGCAGGGTGGGGGTGGTGGGGGGTGGGGTGCGGGGGGACTGTTGCTCCCTATGGTGTTGGCATTATTATTATTCCCTGGTGCCCTGGTGAGAAGTCCATCTAATGATAGACAACCATGCAAATGGAGACATGCCATCATACCATATAAGACCACACAATAATGCTATGTAAATTTATAAACCTCTAGGATCGTGTATGCATTTGTTTTTTTTGTTTGTTTTTTCTTTTTTGTTGTTTTTTTTTGTGCATGTGTTTTTGGTGTTGTTGTCTATCGGTGTGCAAGTGTTAGAAAAACAGAAAAAGTGAGAAAAGCTTAAAAAAAGCAATAAACAATTATTAGATTGTGAAAATTGAGAATAAAACCTACTCAAATGTGTAACATGTAACTTTGTAAGTGTGAGACAGGAAGTGTTCATCCATAAAGAGTCCTGAATACTGATGTTGCGCCATGTCAAGACACTGACTTGTTAAAGTGACATACTGTCATAAGGAATGTTGGTGATGGAGGGCTTTTCCTCTGAGACATAGTTTGTTAAACCAACGGCGTTAATGTGAAGTGAGTAGTTATCCATTAGTCTGTCAATTGCATTTTACAAACATAGCATGACATACTGTAGATTGGCTGATTATTTCTGAGGGTCAAGAGGTTAACCTAATAGAGAAGTTTCACTGTTTCACAGTGATGTGTTATGGGAAATACTGTAGCCGTAACAGCTTGAAACTCCAGTTTGTGTCTTTCATATATTTCCAAATTACATTGAAGTAAGAATCAGATATTCCAAAAAATAGATAACCTTGAAATTTAAAACAACAACCAAAAAAACGAAGATCTTTGAACAACATTTATTGCTGTTCTGGAGGTAATAAAAGACTCTTCTCACTGTCTGAATGACAAAATATTCAATCTGCTACACAACAAAAAATATTTTTTACTTGTTTCTCAAGATGTATAATTCAGTGCATGGAATTGACATATGTCCTTGCTCTTTTAACAGAAACAAAACATGAAACTATGAAAATGTACGATATTGGAAAGAAACATTAAAGTATATCAATACACATCAAAGATACAAAGATTTGAGTGAGTAGCTGTGTCATTTGTGGCACAACTTGAAACAGATTAAAAATATTTGTTTGTCGGGAGGTGGATGAAATATTTTGCTGGTTAAAAGTGTCTTTACGAATTGTGGAAAGCCTTCAAGATGGCGTTAAATGTTAGTCAACTTTTTGGGTTTTTCAAATAGAAACTGAAACGCGTGTCTATGATTTTCTCAGTTGCGCATCCATTTTTAATGAGACATAATTCATCTACCTACCCTTGCAACAAGGAAGTTATCATCATTTTCTTTGTTCATAAAAGTTTCACTCAAATATGCATCAAGGGATCTACCTTGAGGAGGAGAGTAGCTTTTCTACATGAAATGGATATAACTGCTAGGAGAGGGTCATCTCTTTATCCTTGAGAAACTGAGAATCCATTCATTGGCTGGGCTCGAAAACCTGACTGACGCAAATGGATCATTGGGAATAGAAGTGTCCCAGCAGTAATTATGTTACAACGCCGCTGCCGCACACTACCACAGAGGTGGGATGGGATGGGCGCGGGGTGCTTCTTTTAGTCTTGTTTCCTTTACATCTTTCCACATAGTTAACACAGTCATACTGTCTTTTCTCTCCCACTCTGTGTGTCTGATTCTCCCTCCCTTACTCTCTTGTTTTTAGTTCTGTCTCTCTTTCACACACACACCTGCTATCAAACCAAAACACATGAAGTGCAGTGGAAAGTTTCTGACTAACATTTATCCTGCTCTGCTGAGCGAAGGTCTCGTCCCTCTGTTGAATGACTCTTGAAGAAAAAGTTGGTAGCTGATCATGTCACCTATTTGTCACTGTTGTCTTCCTGGCCTCTAGATCCCCACTGCCTGTGCCTTGAAGCTAAAGCAAAACGTCTGTTTCATTTTTTTCCTGTGCTATCCGGGACTCAGTGGCACTAAGTCAGTTAAAAAAGAGACATGAAATTAATGTAATGTCAATGGCGTTTTCTCATGAAACCCCAAGGCACTTAGTCAAAGTCACCTTGCATAGTCCTCTGATCCCCTGACAGTAGTGTGAGAGTGAGATGGAGGATGTCTGTCTGGTAATGCTGTCAGCATATGATGTCCTTCGGTTATTGGTTGTTATATCCACTCATCGTCATTCAGATTTTGTAGATTGGATTCGTGTCCAGTATTTATCTGAGGAGGGACATCATTTCCATTCAGTCGGCTGTATAGCGTGGCCCACAGTGAAACGTTTTCTCGGTGAGAACAGGTTCATCCTGTGGGGCTTTCTTTCCTTTTGATGTCATTTTGGAGGTGATAAGTAGCTTTCTGTCTCCTGGTCCCTGTCTTACAGTACCATCCCCCAGCCCAAGCAAGGTGCTAGCAGCATGGAGGATTGTTTGAACTTGCATTGATCCAATGTGGGATTACAGCTGGGTCATTGGAGAGTTGGACTGAGCTACCAGTCATCAGGGCAGATTAACCACTCGCTGCCTGCTTGGCTGCCATTTTAGTGCAGACTCTCACTGCTGGCTTTGTGACTGTCCCCACTGTGCAGGTCACTGTCTCCTTTTGAACAATGCCTTTTTATACCTTACTTGATTGAGTTTGATTCAGACTGATTTAATATGTAGAGGAAACATATTGCTGAATGAAACAAGACAAGAAAGATGCTCGACCGCCTTCTACATGGCTTTAAATCTGTAAGTAATCTAATAAAAATGTGTCTTAAATTTTACAATCTCAAGATTTTGGCCTGCAGGTCTTTCTATTATATAAACTATATGTATATGGTTTTCCTTTAAAACCTTCAAAGTATTCATATCAAAATCATTTTAGCCTTTGCTTTAAATGTTATTTAAATCACTCTCTGGTATAAGAAATGTCACCCGCAGCAATGCTTTAAAGAGGAAGGGGAAGTGCTGCAGAAAGTCCATGATATGCAGACTGCCCCACCTCTTTCTACATTTCTCAAAGCCCCCTTTTTCACTTTTTTTTGTTCGCATGCCCTTGCAATGGCTCTTATTAATTATATCTCATTAGTTGCCTTGGAAACTGAGGTGAGGGAATGTATAACATGAGTTCAAAGAAAGAGAGAAAGAAAATGAAAGAAAGAAATCATGAGAAAAAGAAAGAAAGAAAGACATTTAAAAAAAAAGAGGGGGGGGGTTGAAAAGAGGCGATGGAAAAAGTGGTTGTTGAGAGATCAGCTGTGTGTCAGATTAGCATCAGGAGACATTAACACTAGTGATGCTGCCGGGGCCACAATCCTGCCTTTCACTGCTGGAGAAGGAGATAAGCGCACTCTCACAAAAGGCAAGAGGGAGAGAGTGTGAGAGGGCTGGCTTGCCTCCACTCCCCTCAGGCCAACAGCCCCATTTACAGGTACAGCACCTTCTGATGAAAGCAAGAACAAAGAGGTGGATGTTCATTTCCTACTGCGCTGGTGTCAAGGCTCCATTGAAACAAATCGGTAAAACTGTGGATTTAGGCTGCTTTGCTTTATGTCTCCAGTTTGCCAGAGGCTAATCACAACCGAGCCACAGTGTTGACACTTTGGGTTCGATACACTTAAGAACGTTGTCATGGATTATTTCACAGAATCCCCATATCGCTGCACATCAGATTACCGCGCGAGGCTGTTGCATCCTATCGGAAATGTAGTTCTGTCATAATCATGTTGTTTCAATTTATATTAACTCGTGTTGTGAGAGCCGTGATTCACTCTTATGTAACCGGTGGAGTGTTTGAATAACAAGGAAAGGTCTCTGCCTACTAATTGTAAAGTGAGTGTTTGAAAGCAGCGTGTGCACGTTGTCCAGCCTGTGTAATGATCCTTCCAGTAAACATGATAAGCACACATAGAGCGAAGCCAAAAGAGATGAGCCTTTGTTGTTGTTTAGTCTTGCACTTACAGTCAGGACGGTAATAAGGGGAAGGATCAGAGGGGAAGGGTGTCCCCAAGGTGGTCAACTCCCTTTCTCCCTCCTCTTCTCCATTTCTCCCCGGCTCCCTCTGACCCCCCCC